>NC_049901.1:23033005-23233789 GCF_001411555.2 Juglans regia | reverse complement strand
ACGACAATGTAACACTTTGTTTATGAATTTGGTTTATGGATTGATGATAAGAAATGGATACAGGAGAATAGATAGGTTGCCTACTTCGAGGGTAGGATCCTCCAGAATATTAGAGAGAAAAGAGAGAAGATGAACAGTAGAGAGAGAAAAGGAATCTTGTAAATTCATGCATAACCATCACTCTTGGTGCTACAATGATATATCGTTCCACTACTAACAGAAAGGAAAATGAACTAAAACAAATGACCGTCACTTAACAGTAAATGAAAGACACTATCCTTAATGGGCTCGCAGGCCCATAAAACACCCCCTAATCCATTAACTCAACTAACACCCTTTATTCTTTTCTGGCCCAAGGCCCACACGACCAGACCATCCCCTTTTGACTCAACACTTCTACTTTTCTCTTCTCAACTATGCCTCTTATCTTGTCTCTATAGCTCAGACGATGTGTGACAAAGCCTCCCACTTTAGATCACCTTGCCCACAAGGTGAGAGAAAGAAATCTTGATGGTCTCGTAAGCCTCCCAAGTCCCGTCTCCTCGCCCATCCCGTGCCATTGAACCAGTATCTCGGTCTGTGGTCTATTAAGCACCTTACTAACCCTTCGATTCAACACCTTCACAGGTTCAGGCTTGAGGGCTCCGTTGGAATCAACTGGTGGTAGAGTGGGGATCGCCACGATCTGTGTCCCCAGCTTCTTCTTCAGCTGAGAAACATGGAAAATCGGGTGGATGGCTGCCGTCTCGGGCAACTGTAACCTGTACACTACTTCTCCGACGCGATGGATGATCTGAAATGGGCCATAGAACCGCGGCGCCAGCTTTAGATTGCGACGGCGAGCTACCGATGACTGTCGGTACGGCTGGAGATGTAAGTAGACCCACTCACCCACTGTGAAAGTTTGTTCCTTTCGTTTTAGATCAGCATATTTCTTCATGCGGTTCTGTGATTTCTGTAGATTGTGCCTTAATAACTGTAGCATTTGATCCCTAGCCCTTAGATTTTCCTCCACTGCTTCTGTTTTAGCTAGCCCGGGAGTGTAGTCCAACAATCTAGGAGGGCAATAGCCGTAGAGGGCTTCGAATGGAGTCACACGAGTTGATGTCTGTTGACTAGTGTTGTACCAATACTCTGCTAGGGGAATCCAATGGACCCAGTCTTTGGGTCGATCTCCAGCAAAACACTTCAGATAGTTTTCCAAAGTTTTGTTTACAGCCTCTGACTGCCCATCCGTTTGAGGATGATAGGCAGTACTAAAAGCTAGCTCCACCCCCTGAATTTTAAACAATTCCTGCCAAAACAGACTAGTGAAGGTGATGTCCTAATCAGAAACAATAGACTGGGGCATTCCATGTAACTTCAATATGTTTCGAGTAAATAATTGGGCAACTGTTTTAGATGTAAACGGATGAGCTAAAGGTGTGAAATGTGCATATTTAGTAAGTCTATCCACCACCACCCACACACAATTTTTCCCCTGTGAAGAAGGCAAGCCTTCTATAAAATCCATTGAGATCTGTGACCAAGGCTGAGAGGGAATAGGTCATGGCTGTTGCAAGCCACTGGGTTTGGACTGATCTGCCTTCACACTTTGGCACGTGTCACACCCTCTAATCATATTTTTAACATCTAATTTCAGTCCCTGCCAATAAAAGTCCCTCCTAACCCTGTGCAAGGTCTTATCATAGCCTGAATGACCTCCCACAGGGCTAGTATACAGCAGGTGCAGCAACCTTTGCCTGAATGTTGGATCCTCACCAATTACTAGCCTGTTTTTGTAAAACAACAACCCACTTCTCACTGCATAAGTAGCTGGTAAATCCCCATTCTGACACCTCAACATTAGGTCTTGCACCTTTGGATCACTACCATACCCATGCTTAATCTCCTCTTGCCAATCCAAAGTTGGCAAAGAAATAGCAGCAAGGATCACTTCTCCCTTGCAATTCTCCCTTTCCACCCTCTTAGACAGTGCATCAGCCACTATATTGTCATTTCCTCTTTTATATTCTACCAACACATCATAGCCCATCAACTTGAACACCCATTTTTGTTGCATAGGAGTGCCCACCTTCTGCTCTAGCAAATATTTAAGGCTTTGGTGATCGGTCTTCACTACAAAAGGCTGTCCCATCAAATAGGGCCTCCATTTTTGCACTGCCATTACGAGGGCATATAGCTATTTTCCATAGGTTGATAAGGCTAACACCCTTCCCTTCAAGGCCTTATTGTAGAACGCTATTGGTCTTTTTTTTTTGCATAAGAACAGCCCCAATGGCACTTCCCGACGCATCACCTTCTATTGTAAAGGGTAGAAAAAAATCTGGAAGGGTCAACACCGGGGGTTGAGTAACTGCCCTCTTTAAGTTTTGGAATGCCTCCTTAGCCTCTTCGCTCCACACAAACTGGTCCTTTTTTAATAAATTGGTAAGAGGGGCTGCAAGGCTGCCATAGCCTTTAATAAATTGCCTATAGTACCCGGTGAGTCCCAGGAACCCTCTTAGAGCCTTTAGTGAAGTAGGAAATGGCCAATCTTCCACTGCTTGCAGCTTTTCTGGGTCTGCCTTTACCCCCTCTGCTGAAATTACATGCCCCAAGTAAGCCACTTCCAACGTTGCGAATCTACACTTTGACATTTTTGCCAACAACCCATGATGTTTCAGCACCTCTAGAGTCAACTTTAGATGTTTTATGTGCTCCTGTAATGAACTGCTATACACCAAAATATCATAAAAAAAAACCAACAGAAACTTTCTCAAGTATGGTTTAAAAATGTCATTCATTAAACTCTGAAAAGTATATGGTGCATTCGTTAGCCCAAAAGGCATAACAAGGAACTCATAGTGCCACTCATGAGTCCTAAAAGCAGTCTTGTGGATATATTCAGATTTGACTCGTATTTGGTGGTACCCCGAAGCAAGTCAAGTTTAGAGAAAAACTTAGATCCGCTAAGTTCATCCAGTAGTTCTTCCACGACTGGAATTGGGAATTTATCCTTCACTGTCACACTGTTTAAAGACCGGTAATCCACACACATTCTCCATGAACCATCCGCCTTTCTCACAAGTAACACTGGGGAGGAATCGGGATTGTTACTAGGCCTTATCACTCCTGTACTTAACAGCTCTTTGACAATTTTTTCAATCTCATCTTTTTGGAAGTAAGGGTATCGGTAGGGTCTTACTGACACAGGTTTAGTGTTTGGATAAAAAGGGATAGCATGGTCTTGAGCTCGGTTTGGGGGTAAACCCTTAGGTTCATCAAAAATTTCTTTATACTGGACAAGTATCTGCTGTACAGCTTGAGGCACACTCCCACTTAGCTTCTCTTCCTTGGCTTCGATCAATTGTAACAACACCCCATTTCTTTCCAGCCCATGATTCTGATTTATATTCCTTTCTTCAATCACATTAGAAGGGAATAACAACAAACAGCCTGTTCATTATACTGGAATCACATGGACAGCTCCTTGAAATTCCATAAAATGGACCCCAATTCCCTCAACCATTGCACTCCCAACACCATATCACATCCCGCCAACACTAACACATAATAATCAGTAATGAAAGTATGGCCTTGCATTTTAATTCTAACAGCAGTACACTTCCCTTCACAGCCTACTAAATCACCATTCGCCACCCCGACTCTTATTTTCTCCCCATTATTCACATTCAAGCCTCCTCTTTTGACTACCGAGGGATTAATGAAATTGTGTGTGCTACTAGTGTCTATCAGCACCACAATTTCCAGATTTCCCAACCTTCCTTTGATTCTCATAGTCTTAGGGCTTAAAGACCTTATCAATGCATTAGGGGAAATTTCTGGTTGGGCTGTATTGGTGGTCAAATTGAGTACTTCATCATCTTTTTCATTTTCTTCTACTGGACTGGTCATGTTTTCGGGCTCCTCAGTTACCTCCTCAATCAAAAATATCTTATGCTGTTGACACTTATGTCCTAGGTTCTACTTGGAATCACAGTAATAACAAAGGCTCTTTTCACATCTCTTTCATTTGTTGTGGTTTGATTTTTTGTACAGGAACAAGGGCTTTGGGACCAAACTTAACATTGTTATTTGTTGCTGCATGAGGTAATTTCAGAATTCCAGTATCACGGTTGTGATGGATTTTTTTTATGGATGCCTACATTTTCCTCTTGAATCTTTGCAAGGTTGTAAGCTGTTAACAGATTGTTTGGGTAAAACATCCTCACCATTAACCTTATCTCATCCTTTAACCCTCTAATAAAACAACTTAGGTTGTACCCTTCCGACAACCCTCTGAGCCTATTAGACAGTGACTCAAAAGTTTGATTTGTATTCTTCGACAAATCCAGTTTGTTTTAGCCTAGTTAAGGCTTCTATGGGGTCATCATATGAAGATGGCCCAAACCGTACCAACAAGGCCTTGGTAAAATCCTCACTCCTTTAGAACTCCTGACTCTTCAAGATCTTGGAACCAAACTAGAGCTTAGCCCTACATATGGAAGGAGACTAGCCCTTAGTTTTTGTTGGGGCAAGGTGTTATAGTAGGAGAAAAAATGATTGGTTTTGTATATCCATCCATTTGAATCTTCACCATTAAAAGCTGGAAAATCAAACCTTATCGAGCGTGGCTGCTGATCTTGACCACCTGAAGATGATTCCCTACGAACCTAACAGCTCTTGTTCTGCAGCTCCACAGTCAAGGCCGCCAGCTACTGCACTACAGAATCCGATTACTTCTTGAGGGCCAAGACTTCAGTTTCCAGCGTTTTAAATTGTGACTCAATGGACTTGCAGAGTAATTTCAAACCTTCTGCCAATTACGCAAGTCGAGTGCCATCTGCCATTTCTTCTTTTACTAATCATAATCACAAGTCACTTGGAAACTGTCTCTAGATACCACTTATAACACTTTGTTTATGAATTTGATTTACAGATTGATGATAAGAAATGGATACAAGAGAATAGATAGGTTGCCTACTTTGAGGGTAGGATCCTCGAGAATATTAAAGAGAAGAGAAAAGAACAGTAAAAAGAGAAAAAAATTCTTGTAAATTCATGCATAACCATCACTCTCGATGGTATAGTGATATATCGTTCCACTACTAACAAAAAAGAAAATGAACTAAAATAAATGACCATCACTTAACAGTAAATGAAAGACACTATATATTCTTAATAGACTTAAAACACCCCCTAATCCATTATAACTCAACTGACACCCTTTATTCTTTTCTGGCCCAAAGCCCACACGACCAGCCCATCCCTGACTCAACACTTACACTTTCCTCTTCTCAACTATGCCTCTTTATCTTGTCTCTATAGCTCAACGATGTGTGACAGACAACTAGTAGTACTCGTCATGCTGATCATAAGAAGTACCAGAAAGCTTATCTTTGATCTTTTCCATCACACCCTTATGATGACGATGCTGCGGCTGTTCCCCAGTACCGTAACCGGCCGTCGTGGGATAAGTCGTCGCAGTCGCATATGATGTATCACTTCCATGGTCCTTGTGTCCAACTCCAGAAATGCGGATTCGGTTGCCATACTCATCCGTAGGAATCACGTTGCCGTATTCGTCTGTGCGGATAACGTTGCCGTATGCATCTGTGCTATTGGCTCCTTCTCCCGCCATGTTCCTTCTCCCGCGGCCTTGCCCATCGTACTGTATTACATTAAATTAATTCACAGAAAAACATAGATATATGGTAAAACAAAAGGTGAAAACAATATATAAGGTTTTAGAAGATAGGAAAGAAAAGTATGTTTGTCATGTAGTACTGATAGGAGTACTTACGGAAAGGTCATGACGCCGCTGCTGATGCACACCTTGGAGAGTGGTGCCGCTGTGGCGGATTCGGTTGCCATACTCATCCGTAGGACTCACGTTGCCGTATTCGTCTGTGCGTATAACGTTGCCGTATGCATCTGTGCTATGGGCTGCTTCTCCCGCCATGTTCCTTCTCCCGCGGCCTTGCCCATCGTACTCAGTCTGTATTACATTAAATTAATTCGCAGAAAAACATATAGATATATGGTAAAACAAAAGGTGGAAACAATATATAAGGTTCTAGAAGATAGGAAAGAAAAGTATGTTTATTATGTAGTACTGAGAGGAGTACTTACGGACAGGTCATGACGCTGCCGCTGCTGCTGCTGCCGCTGCATACCTTGGAAAGTAGAGCCACTGTGGCGGATTGGGTTGCCATAGTCATCCGTAGGAATCACGTAGCCGGATTCGTCTGTGCGGATAACTTTGCCGTATTCGTCTGTGCCGGCCATAATGTTGCCGTTTTCGTCTCTGCGGATAGCGTTGCCGTATTCGTCTGTGCTAGGTACGTTATCATACGCGTCAGTTTGGGCTGTTCCGTATTTGTTTTGGAAAAGTGCCATTTTCAAGGTTAACAAGCGGAAACAAAATCACAAGCAAAGGCTGAGAATTTTAACGAAACAGTGTATAAAGATAAGCTTGCTAGCTGCGACTGTTCTTTGCAAGGATATAGGATGGATTAAGAGCGAGTAGCTTGGATTACTCTGGACTAACTTAAATATATAGGTAGAACTGATTATGTATATATATGAACATACACGACGACAGAATTGTTACACGTGCCGGGTTTCAATTTGCTAAACGTGCCACGTTATTACTCATGGCCACGTGGAAGTGATAGAAGCTGAAAAATATCCGAACACGTCGGTTTGAGATGAAGTTTCCTCGCCGACAATGACTAGACGCTTAGTATGTTCGAACACGTCTACTCGTAAACTGAGATGAAGTTTCCGTTTGAGATGAAGTTTTGTCGCCGAACACGTCTTAATTAACATCATTTGGAGAGACATCATGTGGATCTTTCGTTTCTGATCTTTTGACAGAAAGCAAAATCCAATATTCGGAAAAATAAACTTCCACGTGGCAGCGAGTAATAACGTGGCACATTTAGCAATTTGTAACGCGGCACGTGTAACAATTCTGTCGGCATGCATGTTCGTATACATAATCAGGTCTACCGATATATACAAGCTAGATTTCCTCTTGAATGTCCGGTTGCCGACGCTTCTGGGATGCTGCTTCTAGAATGTTCCAGTAGTCATTAAATTTCATATTATTAAAAAAAATCATTTATACAACTACTGGTTTACAAATTACAGGGCAGGGTTACTTTAGTGCCGTAGGGATTGGTTCTTCGAAGATTGGCTCCAACTATTTCATCTACCTTTTCTTATTTTGAAAAAAATAGTACGTAGCACTTTGCATTCTTTTATCAATAATCATCTTTCGGCTAACCGAGGCTTAGTTTAGACTTTATTTCATCTCAACATCAAAATATGTACTATTTAAATATAAATATTTTTTAATTTCAATTTTTTAAATTTTTATCTAATCATTATAATTTTTTCAAACTTTTAAACAAAATACAAAAAAAGAATTCAACTTTTTCAAATCTCAAAACAAGAAAAAAATTTTAAAAAATTAGATTCTAACTCTCTTTTAACATTATAATTATTTTACTCAAGTTTTTTCTTCTCATTTTTCAAAATCTCATAAAAATCTTAACTCAAAATATTTCACTATTATTCACAAATAACTCACTATTATTTATAAATTTTTTATCTCATCTGTGTAACCAAATGATGCCTTAATATTTCTCAAGAACTATTAATTTTTTGAACTCATTCTATGTATTTATAATTTTTTCACTTTAAACTATTATTTGTTTTAAGACAATAAAAATTCTTTTTTTATTATGAAATAAAATCACACACGTTGGGTCCATTAGATATGAAAATATTAATTTATTTTATCTCTATATTTAATAAACATGTATATGATTGTGTATATTTTATATTAAATATAATATTGTGATCAAAATATTATCATTGTGATGCCCTAGATTCTGCTTGGAATTTCACAAATTTTAAAGCGTAGGGACATGCAATTCAAAATTATCTGCCCTCGTTTGTGACAATTAAAGATGCAATACATTTAGTATGCATATAAACATTATGAAATATTCGCAGCGAATTTTTTTTTTTTTTTTGAGCTATTCATAAGGTACTAAAATGCTATATCTCAAGACATTAAAACATATTTCATAAACTGAACATAATATATGTTTGGGTTAGATCATAAGTCTAAAAGGTCTACAACCATAAGAGTACTAGAGAGAGAGAGAGAGAGAGAGAGAGAGAGAGAGCTATCTAAGTAAATGTAAAACTAAGGTAATTATTAGGCTAATCCATGCTCACGCATCTCGATCAAGGACGCCATAGTACGATCAATAAAAAGGAGCATCGAACCGATGAGCTTTCCATCGTGTCATCATTGTCTAGTCGATCACCTTCATTCTATCATCTGTCGTGTCTCTTGGTACTGCGAGGGAAAATGGTTGTCAAGACTACCACAATACAAATCTCATCAAGTTAACAAAAAACTTAATTGACAGTTTAGGGATGCATGCATGACAGTAAAAGCATGAATGCATAACATGATTATAAATAAGCTAGATGTGACTTGATAAATAACATGACATGTGCTGACATGACTTGAACTGAAATGAAATGAACTTGAACATGGGCTGAACTGAAGATGCACTTGAACTTGTACTTGAGACTGAACACAAACTTGAATTGAATGTGAAATAAACATGACATGAAGCTGAGTTTGAAACTGAACATGAAACTTGACATGAACTGAACATGAACTTCACGTGAAATTGAACGTGAAATAACATGAACTGAACTGTATTCTTATCTCATGGAGTTACAACAATGTCCTTGTCTCATAGGGTTACCATAATGATACTCTTGTCTCATGGGGTTACCATGATGATGTTGTCATGTCTCATGAAATTTCCATTATAGTGTAGTCTTGTCTCATAGGGTTGCCACGATATTTCAAAATAATAATGACTTGAATAATAACTTGACTGTACATGGACGTAACATGACTAGACTTGAAAAATACTATTTTGGAGATATACTTCGAACTCGAGACATAATGTGACATGAAATGGGATGACAGATCACATGACGTAACGTAACGTGACATTTACATGACATGGCACAACATAAAATAGACAAACACGTCGTAACATGACATAACATGAAATAGATAAACGTTTCATAACATGACATTACATGACAAATATTTCGTGACATGACATAACATGAAACACACAAAGGTTTAGTGACATGATATAACGTGAAATAAATAAATCTTTTGTGACAGAATATAATGTGTAACAGACATATATGTAGTGACATGGCATACCATGGCATATATAATAATGTAAGAATATAGACAAGTGTTCCCTTACCAACACACATACATAATAATCTAATAGTAAGTTAAAAACTAACTTACAATGATCTTTGCGTGATGACTAAAAATTTGCGAAATACGAGAAACTGCAAGTAGTGATTTCCAAATATCATAAACTCATCACTAACAGTTTAGAAACATAAAAATACTATCTTAGTATAAAATTACCATTTTATCCCTCCACTTATGGGAAAATAAACATTTTACCCTTAACTTAAGGATTTCACATCCTAACTCCAAAAATCACCAAAATTTATATTGCTCATGTAAACTTTATCCTAAAATCAAATATCTAATTAGAAATAATTAAAACACATCACAACTAGGTGAGTCATGACAAGGCCGAAACGTACTTAGGCCAAATCCCTTGATTTTTGTTGCAATTCCATCAAACATCATTTCTCATGTTTAAACCGAAATATTACAACATGTAAAATCATATCCTATGATCAAATATCTTACTAAAAAAATCAACAAAAATCACCTCACAAAATCACAAATCTTTTTAATACAAAACTTCAAGTTTTTAAACCTTAAGCACAACTCTTGATTCTCAAGGTTTTATCTCGTTTCAAAACAACTTGAGGAACTCAAAAAGTTCAATAACATATGTCCAATACATTCATAGCATACTCCTAAGAACTAAAATGTTTTGAATCATCATGTAAAAACCTCAAAGATAACAAAAATCCATCTTGAAGCATTCGGCCTTAACACTTTGCCAAAACCGATTCCTATATGGTTTGGTTTTATAGGAATCAACTAGGGCTGATCTCGGTCCGGTCCGGTCCGGTCTTGGGCCATAATGTGGACCGGACCGAACCTATTCGGTCTACACTTTCTCCACCCTGGACCGGACCGACTCACATATAGGTTCGGTCCGGTCCGGTCCATTTCGGTCCGGTCCGGTCCGGTCCAGGGTCGGTCCAGTCGGTCTGGACATGCCTAAAATGGGTCATTCAGCCCATCTAAATGTGATTTTTTTTTTGTCCAATTTCAATTATTTTCGGTCCATTTCAAATTTGGTATATTTTTTTTAACTAAAACTATTTAAAAAACTTGATTTTGAAAAATACAATGATAAAAAAAAAAGTTAAAAGTTAAAACTAATCTATATAAAATAAAAAAAACCCAAAAAAAGATAATAATAATAATACAAAAGTTATTACAAATTACAAATTATAATCCAAAATTAACAACTTAAACACTTGACATATATGCATCAAAATTCTAGTTGCTACTTGCTACATCCAGCTTACTAATCTTCAAGTCAGACTTCAGTTACTCAAGAGTTAGGACAAGTAGGGCTGCGACAAAAAAAGAAAAAAACAATTATCAAGTAGAAATCAAAATTCTAGCTGCTACATCCAAACTAGCATAATCAACAATTTCGATAGAATTTAAAGCTTATAATATTCTCACATCTTTAGTCTTTAATCATCATTGGGTATAGGGCCAGTAGGCATTGAATTTGACCCCTCCACAGAATCAGCAAAGCTCGGGTCCCCAACAAGTTCTATCCATAAAAATTTAAAACAAAACAAATTAAATAAAGTTACATAACATAAAAGATAAAACAAAATAAACCACAAAATATATCAAAGGTAATTTTATTACATACCCATATCCAGCTGCTTCTCAAATTCCTCAACTTCATCCATTAAAGTCCTAAGGCTTATTGGAGTAGAAGAAGAACGAAGCCAGTTTTGTGCACATATGAGACCCTCAACACTCATTGGATTTAAACTACTTCGGAAAGGGTCAAGTACACGACCCGCAGTACTAAATGTAGATTCAGAAGCCACAGTAGATACCGGTATTGCAAGCACATCACGTGCAACCTTTGAAAGTACGCGATATCTAACTGAATTCACCTTCCACCAAGTTAGAAGGTCAAAACTATCATCTTCATCCTCACATCCTTCAGCTAGATATCTATCAACCTCTGACTTACTTTCCAAACTATCTTCTGACTGCAACTGTTGCTTAAATTCAGCCATAATTTTTGCCTTTCTACTAGCCACATTCTCAGCTGAAAGAGCTACATCTTTATGTTGGGAACTTGTGCGCTGAGGAGAATGCCCTTCTTCACTTTCCATGTATGCATCATATATGTGGATAAATGCATTTTTCACCTTCCAACTAAAATCAAGTTTTTTTGCATGATCATGTGCATACATTTTCCCCAACCCAAAATCAAGATATCGCATCTTGTAGCGAGGATCAAGAAGAACCCCAACATAAAACAACATATTTTGATTTTCCAAGTTCTCCCAATACTTATCAAACTTTCTCTTCATATTTGTGGCCATTAATCCCACCACGGGGTTTCATTCTTCACACTCCATATTAATGACATCTTTAATAATAACCAACTCCGGGAAAAAAACATTACAAGTTACATATTCACCCCCTGAAAATTTTAAAGTTGCATCATGAAATAATGCAAGGAACCTCACAAACAACTGTACCTTCGCCCAATCGGATGCATTGGGAGGCCCTAACTTCTTTGATTTTCTCGTATTCACCACATGGTCTACATTTTCATCATCGACATCGTCGTCATCATCATCTCTAATACTACTAAGGAAGCATGGATCTTCTTCCTCCAACCGATCAAAAGCTCTTTTAAATTTTGAAGCCCTCTCCAACATAAGATAGGTGGAGTTCCACCTAGTCGGTACATCTAGGCAAACTTGACTTTTAGATTGAATATCTTCCAACCCCACACATTTCTGATATATACTCCACCTTTGAGGGGATGATTTAACATATTTCACAACACCCCTCACTTTCGCAATAGACTCATCATATTCTTTTAACCCCTCACGAACAATTAAGTTCAAAATGTGAGCACAGCATCGAACATGCAAGAATTCATGTTCCAAGATCGTGTCTTTCCTATACTTTGTTTTTTTTTTCAAATAAGAAACAGCTCCATTATTAGAACTTGCATTATCAAGTGTCAGTGCAAGTATTTTTGGTCGCCCCCATTCATGCAAACACATCTCTATGCCCTTACCAAGGTTATCACCCTTGTGATTTTCAACCAAACAAAATGAAAGAATCATCTTGTGTAACTTCCAACCATCATCAATAAAATGTGCTGTGAGACACATATAGTTTAGGTTTTGCACGGATGTCCATGTGTCCGTAGTGAGAGAAACTCGCTGCCCTCGAAGAGCATTTCTCAACTTTTGTTTTTCTTTTAAGAACAAATTAAAGCAATCATTGGCAACCGTCATACGGGATAGAATTCCTACCCACTTAGGGCAAACCACAAGCATAAACTTCCTGAAACCCTCCCCTTCAGCATGCCTAAATGGCAACTCATCAAGAATAATCATCTCTGCTAAGGCTTGTCGGCAAGCCTCAACACTAAATGCAATAGACACAAGTCCCCCACTACCACTACCACTTCCTCCCTCCACCTTCCAAGCTAGAGTCGTCTGAGATTTATCCGTCTTCTTAAACGAACATTTCTTACACTGGTGCTCAATGTGATACTTCATGTTTTTCGTACCATTGGTTTTCGTATCACATGCATACGAAGCACCACAATAATTACATGCAGCCCTAGGTTTAGTTGGATCACCTTTTGGAATTTTTGTAAAATGATCCCAAACAAATGACCTAACTCTACCTTTTTGTGACCCACCAACTGATTGATCACTTACAGTGGGTGGGGGTGGGGGTGGAGGCATGTTTGGTCTTGACCCTTGCACATCACTTGTAGAAGACTCCATCTATAAAATGGAGTCGGGACAAACAAGACAAAAGAATAAAAGAATTAGAAAACAAAGAAAAATTATATAGTGTTAAAGGCTTAAAGCCTTGTAAATTCAGAATAAAAGAACTATATATTATATTATATATATATAATATATATTATATATATAACTTATGTATATATATATAATATATATCAGTCAACAACTCAACAAGTTCTACAAATTAATGCATCTCAGATTATCAAGTTCTCAACTATATGAGTTATATTTTTCTACAAATTATATGCATCACAGTCACAGATTCCAACAAAGTCTTTCTACAAACAGCAAGAGTGCCAAGTTCCAACACTGCCAAGGGCCCAAGAGTGCCAAAATTTATACAAATTTTATGCATATCATATTCCCAAAATTTCTACAAATTATATGCATCTCAGTTCGACCAACAAAACAAAATTTTGCTTCAACCAAAAAAAAAAAACATTTCGAAGTCCCTGACCCCGTGAGTCCGTGCTCACAACAACTTCACAACAATTTTTTGACACACATCATCCAAGCTCACAACAACTTCACAAATCACAACTAAAGTCAAGATTCACCATAACACAAGCTCACAGAACCAACATCGGCGTTCGGCGCCGATAAATACCAACACCCATGATCAATATAGGCGACGATTAAATACCAGAGACTAGAGAGAGAGAGCGAGAGAGAGAGAGAGAGAGAGAGAGAGAGAGAGTACCAAAATCTCGACGGAGGGAGGCGACCGACGGGCTGGAGGAGGGTGGAAGTCGCGACGGCTAGGGTTTTCCGAATCGCGCAATCGCCTTTCGGGGGAGAGGGGGGCGAAATGAGGAACTGGGAAGGGGGGAACTAATGTTGAAACGGCGCCGTTTGGATTGAAATTGGACCCAAACGGCGGCGTTTCAACATGTGGTTTATTAAAAAAAAAACTGAGTTGCGTGAAACGACACGCAACTCAGTTTCAAAATCCTGCCGTTTCACGCCCTCCTGGACTTAAACGGCGCCGTTTAGGTCCTATTTTATACTAAACGGCGCCGTTTCGGCTTCTTGGCAGTGGGCAGTGCCCAGTGCACTTGAGTTATACAGTACATATGTACATATTAATTTTAATAATACATAATACATTAATAATTTAATACTATAGAGTATAGACTTATATATTAATATTAATATTACATAATACATTAATAATTTAATACTATAGAGTATAGACTTACATATTAATATTAATAATACATAATACATTAATAATTTAATACTAAAGACTTATAGACTTATATATTAATATTAATAATACATAATACATTAATAATTTAATACTATAGACTTATAGTGATTAGTATAATTTTTTTTTAATACCATAGGTCCATATTAGAGTCTATTAGTATACTAATACTATATAAGTTATAAATTATAACTATATATAATATAATAGATTAATAGTATTAGTAATTTAGTACTAGACTATTAGTATATTTTTTTTCTAATACCATATTAGAGTCTATTACTATACTAATAGTATATATTATATAATAATAGTATTAGTTTAGTACTAGACTATTAGTATATTTTTTTCTAATACCATATTAGAGTCTATTACTATACTAATACTATATATTATATAATAATACATTAGTAATTTAGTACTAGACTATTAGTATATTTTTTTCTAATACCATATTAGAGTCTATTACTATACTAATACTATATATTATATATTAATACATTAATACTATAGACTTATAGTGATTAGTTATTATCAATCATGATCAATATAAGTTATAAGTTATAACTTATAACTATATAATAGATTAATAGTATTAGTAATTTAGTACTAGATTAATAGTATTAGTAATTTAGTACTAGACTATTAGTATATTTTTTTCTAATACCATATTAGAGTCTATTACTATACTAATAGTATATATTATATAATAATACATTAGTAATTTAGTACTAGACTATTAGTATATTTTTTCCTAATACCATATTAGAGTCTATTACTATACTAATACTATATATTATATAATAATAGTATTAGTAATTTAGTACTAGACTATTAGTATATTTTTTTCTAATACCATATTAGAGTCTATTACTATACTAATACTATATATTATATAATAATACATTAGTAATTTAGTACTAGACTATTAGTATATTTTTTTCTAATATCATATTAGAGTCTATTACTATACTAATACTATATATTATATAATAATACATTAATACTATAAACTTATAGTGATTAGTTATTATCAATCATGATCAATATAAGTTATAAGTTATAACTTATAACTATATAATAGATTAATAGTATTAGTAATTTAGTACTAGATTAATAGTATTAGTAATTTAGTACTAGACTATTAGTATATTTTTTTCGAATACCATATTAGAGTCTATTACTATACTAATACTATATATTATATAATAATACATTAATACTATAGAGTCATAGACTTATAGTGATTAATTATTATCAATCATAATTAATATAAGTTATAAATTATAACTATATAATAGATTAATAGTATTAGTATTGGACTATTAGTAATATAATATAGGCTATAGCTATATGTTAGTAATATACTAATATTAGTTATAGTGATTCAGTATAAGTTATAAATATATTACTATAACTATAAGTCTATAAGTCTATAACTATTAACTATTGTCTTAGACTCTTACTCTATGTTAGACTATTACTAATTTACTAATATACTATTAGTATATATTTTTATTAATACCATATTAGACTTTAGAGTCTAGAGAGTCTAGACTATTAATATAATACTTGTATTAGTATAAATATTAATAATTTAGTATTACTATAAAATTATAAATATTACTATTAGTATAAACTTATAAATGTGTATTAGTTAATAATTACTTAATGATGAATTAGTGATAGGATTAGGTTAATTAGTCAAATGAAAATTATATACTTAATATATATAAATTATTAAATTATATATATATTTAATTCGGTCCGGTCCGGTCCGGTCCGAAAACCCGCCGGACCGTGGACCGGACCGAATTAATTCGGTCCTCTGATTTTTGGACCGGACCGGAACAACTCTCGGTCCGGTCCGGTCCGGACCGAATTGGCCGGTCCGGTCGGTTTTCCCGGTCCGGACCGCCCGATTCTCACCACTACTTATTAGGATGAATTTGAGCTAAATTTCGATAATAAAAAGGAAGTTAGAACTGTGTATAAGTTAATGGCAACATTATTTCGGCATCTCAAGGGATGGTATCATGAACACTTCAAGAGCTTTAAGACTTTGGAAGAGGCTATTCAGGCACCTTTTCAATAAATGAACTTAGATGATTGGAGGAAGTGTTACGACCTTTTTGCAAGCCCAAATTATCCGGTAATTGAGTTTTTTTTCTATAACTGATTTAAATTATGTCACTATCACATATGTTATATTTAACATTGTTACTTTCTCCTACAACACTTGAGTTCTATCAATACACAAAATAGGTTGTCTTTGACAATCCATCATCGTATAGGTTCAAGGTCATTCCAACGTCTTATTTAGAAAATGGTAATTAGTTGTTATATCTAAATCATTTTTTCATATTCTTTAATTAAGTGCTAATGTGATTTAATTTTGCTAATGTGCCTTTATTAGAGTGATGATCCTAAAAATTTCTCTTTGATTCATGTGTATGTTGCTACCCATACCAATGTCAACTACGAGTGGATTGATCAAGTCGCTAGAGATAATTACGTAAGTAAAATTCAAATTTGTGAATAATTATGCCAACATAGATATCATTTGTTTATTATGTTTTTGTTTGGTTTTATATTTGTTTGTTACTTATTGTAGTTTCTATATCTCTTGTAGGTGAAAATGATTGAGTTGCAGTCTATCTCTAAGCAATCTTCTTCTAGTGATATCGACATATTTATATTGGTCATCAGGACCAATTCTGGTTTGGTCAGGGGGCTAGGGCATTCTTTCAAGCGTGTCAGTTCATCCTCCACGGCCTCAGGTTCAAAAGTTAATAATCTTTCCAAAAATTTGGACTCTGTGTGATGCAGGACACGTAGGGCAATAGCAGCAAAGCAATCAAGATATTAAAGGAAACTCGTTGGACTTTCCTTCTCTGGCAAAACAATAAAGACAATAAAGACAATAAAGGAAACTTGCTGACTTTCTACAAGTTTTCCGTTGGCATTAATTTAATTTATTTCTTTCCTAGTTTGTCGTTAGTTTCCTTCTACAATAATTTCTTTACTTCTTTCTTTACTTCCTTGAAGAGATATATATTGGTCTGCATTGTAATAGAATAACAGTTTTGATTATCAATAAAGAAAGTGGACGTTATTTGCTCCTCTGTTACTTCAGGAAGACACAGATCTTCCTCGTTTTAATTTTTGTTAGCTTCCGCTACGCCAATTGGCATCAGACCAGGTTGCGCCTGGCCTAATGGCGAGAGATGAGACTGAGGGAAATCACTCCGGTGATGAGGAACGCGGAGTCTCAGCCCTTTGGGCAGCCGTACGATCTCAAAGCCAACAAACCCAACAGCGTTTCGAGGGTATCGAGCGCATGTTGCAGGAGATACAGCAGACTATTGCCAATGTCCACGTCAATGGTGACAGGAATCGTAATGATGGAGGTCGAGGCCGAGTTGGTGGTGGTCGTGGTTTCATACCTCGACAAAGACAACAAGTGGCTGGTGACTCTTCCAGCGATGATGAAGTTGAAACCCCTGTTCGGGGAGACCGAGGTAATAGGAGAGCCCCGGATAATATGAATAACTACCGAATAAAAATTGACCTGCCGTGTTTCAATGGCCACCTCCATGTCGAAAATTTCCTTGACTGGCTGTTAGAAGTAGAGAATTTCTTCGACTACATGCAAATCCCTGACGTGCAACAAGTGAAGTTAGTGGCATATAAATTAAGAGGGGGGGCATCAGCTTGGTGGGAGCAGATGCAAAATAATCGAAGGTGCCAAGGCAAACAACCAGTTCGTGCATGGCCTAAGATGAAGCGTTTGATGAGAGCAAGGTTTCTTCCACCAGATTATGAACAAATTTTGTATCAACAATATCAAAATTGCCGACAAGGAACCAGAACTATTAATGAGTATACAGAGGAATTTTACCGGTTGAACTCGTGAAACAACTTGTCTGAAACTGAAGGATAGCAGGTGGCAAGGTATATTAGGGGGTTGCGATTAGCAATCCAAGACAAAGTGTCATTGCACACCGCTTGGACGCTATCAGAAGCTGTTAATTTAGCCATGAAGATTGAGATGCAGCTGGCTCGTCCAACACCACGAACAACAAGCTTCGTGCCATCACCCAAAACTGCAGGCCACCAACCCAGTACTCCACAGATGCCGTCCTCTAGCAGACCACAAAGGAGCAGCGATAGTAACCAGGCACAAGGACCCTCCGTGGCACAACCTTTACAGAAAGGCAGTTCCAGCAATAATCCTTATACCAGGCCCATAACAGGGAAGTGTTTTCGTTGTAACCAACCTGGTCATCGCTCTAATGAGTGCCCTTCACGGCGACCCGTCAACGTGATTGAGGGTGGAGAAAGTGACTCGAGGGAAACAGTTAGTGATGAGGAAGAGGAAGCTGAATTGGTTGAAGGAGACGATGGTGAGATGGTGAACTGTGTGATTCAACGTCTTTTGTTGACACCTAAACATGAAGAGAAAACTCAGAGACATGAGATCTTCAAGACCTGCTGCACTATTAACAATAAGGTGTGCAACTTGATAATTGATAGTGGCAGTTGCGAGAACATAGTTTCGAAGGCCCTCGTGACAGCACTACAATTGAAGACCGAAAAGCACCCTCACCCATACAAAATCAGTTGGATCCAAAAAGGAGCTGAAGCACGCGTGTCCACTCTGTGTCGAATTCCTTTTTCCATAGGAAAGTTCTACAAAGATGAAGCCACTTGTGATGTTGTGGAGATGGATGCCTGTCACCTATTGCTTGGGCGACCGTGGCAGTTCGATACAAACGCCACTTATAAAGGGCGTGACAATGTGTACTCATTTTGGTGGCATGAAAGGAAAATATTGCTGGTACCCATGACAGCTGCTAAGAGTTCAGATCCTATAGCTATGGTGAAGAAAGGATCTTTTCTAACTGTGACCGAGGACCAATTCATGAGGGATGTAAAAGAAGCTGGGGAAGTATGGTCATTAGTTGTGATGGGAGAGCAGAATGCCGAGGTACTTGAAGTCCCTCCACGAGTGCAATGTCTACTAGATGAGTTTGAGGGGCTCGCTCCACAAGAATTACCCGAAGGCCTTCCTCCCATGCGAGAGATTCAGCACCATATCGATTTAGTTCCAGGGGCAAGTCTACCTAACCTCCCACATTACCGTATGAGTCCAAAAGAAAATCAGATTCTGCAAGAGCAAGTTGAGGACCTCATTCGCAAGGGACTGATTCGGGAAAGCATGAGTCCGTGTGCCGTGCCCGCCTTACTCACGCCCAAGAAGGATGGGACTTGGAGGATGTGTGTGGACAGCCGCGCTATTAACAAAATCACGGTGAAATACAGGTTTCCTATTCCTAGATTAAATGACATGTTGGATATGCTTGCAGGATCGAAAATCTTCTCCAAAATTGACTTACGCAGTGGATATCATCAAGTTAGAATCCGGCCTGGTGACGAATGGAAGACGGCATTCAAAACTAAAGAAGGGCTGTATGAGTGGCTAGTGATGCCCTTTGGTCTCTCCAACGCCCCTAGCACCTTCATGCGCATCATGCATCAAGTCCTCAAACCCTTTATCGGGAAGTTTGTTGTTGTCTACTTCGACGACATCCTCCTCTATAGCCAAGACGAGCAGCAGCACATTGATCACTTACGGGAGGTATTATCAGTCCTACACGATAATAAGCTGTATGTTAATCTAAAGAAATGCGCTTTCTTCACCACCAGGTTGTTATTTCTTGGCTTTGTGGTAAGCACGGAAGGCATTCACGTGGACCAGGAGAAGGTCCGTGCCATTCGAGAATGGCCAAATCCCACCACTGTCACGCAAGTCCGAAGCTTTCACGGGTTAGCAACTTTCTATAGACGTTTCATCCGAAATTTCAGCACTATTGCTGCACCCCTCACGGAATGCATGAAGAAAGGAAAGTTCCAGTGGGGAGAAGACCAAGAAATCAGCTTCAAAGCCTTGAAAGAAAAGTTGTCCACCTTGCCCAACTTTGACAAATTGTTTGAAGTAGAATGCGATGCATCCGTGATTGGTATTGGAGCTGTTCTCTCTCAGGAAGGTAAACCCGTCGAATTCTTTAGTGAAAAGCTGAATGACGCTAGAAGAAAATGGACTGCTTATGAACTAGAGTTTTATGCCATCATTCGATCTTTAAAGCATTGGGAGCATTACTTAATACAACGGGAGTTTGTGTTGTATAGCGACCACCAAGCCTTGAAATTCATTAACACTCAGAATCATTTAAATTGCATGCATGCCCGTTGGATTACTTTCATACAGAAATTCACTATGGTGCTGAAACATAAGTCGGGCAAACAAAACAGAGTAGCTGACGCTTTGAGCTGCCGTGCTCAATTACTTGCAACATTGCGGGTGGAAGTTACGGGTTTTGAACAACTGAAAGAATTATATGCCGAAGATGAGGATTTTGCCGACACCTGGAGCAAGTGCATTACGCGACAACCAGCAGCTGACTTCCATGTCCACGATGGGTTCCTTTTCCGTGGCACTCAACTTTGTATTCCCCGATCATCTCTACGGGAACAAATCCTACGTGAGTTGCATGGCGGTGGCTTAGGTGGTCATGTGGGTCGAGACAAGACCATCACTCTCGCAGCTGGGCGTTATTTTTGGCCACAACTTAGACGTGATGTGGGTCGTTTTGTTCAGAGGTGCCCGGTGTGCCAAGTGGGTAAAGGGCAAGCCCAAAACACTGGGTTGTATTCTCCTTTGCCAATTCCAGAAAACATATGGCAAGATTTGAGCATGGATTTTGTGCTTGGTCTTCCACGAACTCAACGGGGTGTGGACTCGGTTTTTGTCATTGTTGATCGATTCTCCAAAATGGCACATTTCATCCCCTGTCGAAAGACCGCAGATGCCTCTAATATAGCCAACCTTTTCTTCAAAGAAATTGTACGCCTTCACGGGATACCGAAATCCATAATTTCGGACAGAGACGTCAAATTCTTAAGTCACTTTTGGATCACTCTCTGGAAGAAATTTGGCACCTCCCTCAAGTACAGCACCACTTGCCACCCACAGACGGATGGCCAAACGGAAGTGACCAACCGTACACTCGGTAACATGATACGGTGCATCTCAGGAGAAAAGCCAAAGCAGTGGGACGTTGCACTTCCTCAGGTGGAATTTGCTTTCAATAATATGTGCAATCGGTCCACCGGGAAAACACCGTTTGAGATCGTGTATACCAGTCCACCGAAGCATATGCTGGACCTTGTTTCCCTGCCCAAACTTCCTGGCTTCAGCGTTGCAGCAGAGCACATGGCTGAGCGCATCCAACAAGTGCACTCAGACGTGCGCAACAACCTGGAAAAAGCTAACGAACGTTACAAAGCTTCCGCTAATAAACACAGGCGTGTCAAGCTTTTTCAAGAGGGAGACTTAGTGATGGTCCATCTTCGAAAGTCACGGTTTCCTGCAGGCACCTACGGGAAGCTGAAGAATAAGAAATATGGACCTTTCCGCATTTTGAAAAGAGTTAATGATAATGCATATGTGGTTGAGCTGCCTGAAGATATGTCCATTTCCTCTACTTTTAACGTGGCAGACCTCTTTGAATATTACCCACCAGATGAGCCTTTATATGTCGGTAACAACTCGAGGTCGAGTTCTGTTTTAAGTGGGGGAGAACTGATGCAGGACACGTAGGGCAATAGCAGCAAAGCAATCAAGATATTAAAGGAAACTCGTTGGACTTTCCTTCTCTGGCAAGACAATAAAGACAATAAAGGAAACTTGCTGACTTTCTACAAGTTTTCCGTTGGCATTAATTTAATTTATTTCTTTCCTAGTTTGTCGTTAGTTTCCTTCTACAATAATTTCTTTACTTCTTTCTTTACTTCCTTGAAGAGATATATATTGGTCTGCATTGTAATAGAAGAACAGTTTTGATTATCAATAAAGAAAGTGGACGTTATTTGCTCCTCTGTTACTTCAGGAAGACACAGATCTTCCTCGTTTTAATTTTTGTTAGCTTCCGCTACGCCACTGTGTGCCAAGAAAGCAGGAGTTTGAGGATCTTCTATCTCAATAGTCAGATTTAGAGACGTATTTGTAAGAGCAGCAAAGGGACCAGGAGGAAAGAATACATAATGAAGTTCAACAACAGATATAGAGAGAGATGTTGGTTCAGATGTAACGTGTCATGTCACTATAGCAAGATTGCAGTGGTTGGGCAAAGAAGAAAAAATGAACTTTAATATTTGGTTGAAACATTTACTATCTAGTAGATTTTATTTTATTTTGTACCCTCTCAAACATTTCAAAGATTGTCTATTTGTTCTGTATGATACAATTTGAATGATATTTAATTTTATCTAATTATTAATTTTGATTGACCATATGTTCAATTGTAAAACTCACACGTTCGAATGTGTGATCACGTTCAAAAAAACAAAACATAAATATGTAACGTGCGATAACAACGTTCAATCGTACACTATCACATTTTAACATGTATTGTTCTCAAAAGTGCAAACATATCCTTGCACATCCGAACGTATATCCCATTACGTCTGAACTAATGACAACCCAGTGTTTGAACTATATAGTACCATTCGAATGTCGCATTTTAAAAAAAAAAAATGTTCAAACGTATTTTCAAACCGTCCAAACGCCTATTTTTTCACGTTTGAACCTTTGTCGATGGACGTTCACATTTAAAATTTGAACATCACAATTCGAACGTTCGAAAGAATGGTACGTGCAAACATATATATTAACAGTGCAAACTAGCATAATCAAACGTTAAGAAAAATAACATTTGAATGATACATGATCAGGTAAACATGATGTTCGTATGTTTGAACTTATTTTCTCTAATGGAAATGGACTGTCACAAATTGTCATCAGGTTCGCATGATGGAACTAACGGTAGACCATCAACCGTCACAAAATATATTTTTTGTGACAGTTGTACAATGAACCGTCACAATAAATATTTAGTGATGTCTTTGTTGTGCCAGTACGTTAACGGTTTCTAACTGTCTTAAAAAAAGGAATATATGACGGTAAAATTTTTGTTCATGACGGTTTCGCCCGCCACAAAACATAGAATACTGGTGTAGTGCTATGAAAATCATGCCTGCCTCCAAATTAAGTGTGTTTCAGTACCACGGGCTCCATTGCCACTCTTTTAATTTCCTACTACATATTCATCATCATGCATCCTCAGTTCCTCGCAAGCTGCTAAAACTGGTTTGCCTATCTTGACCTCACGAGAGAGAACTTATAAGAGTACTTTACGTCCTCTAGCCTTAATTAGGTTTCCATTATTTCAATCTTCTGAATTATATATGACTATTATGTTTTTTCTTTATTTTCTATCAATAGTGGCCGTTAGGGAGTTTTCTCCATGGTTGAGGTGTGAGAGGCCGTGCCATCATGAGTTATAGAATTTATGCAAAACTAGTAAGATAAAGGTCTATATATACTTCTGATGGGCATGCAGAAGGCCGTGATGGCCGCCGTAATTAGGCCACATGGCTTGCTTCAAACTTACTTTTTAAGGAGAATAAGCAGAGACTTCGGCCTCAAAGCACTCATGCACCAATTCCCCCTGAACTTTCAATTTTGACATTAATGTGTACCCATTTCCCTTTCCTAAACATTCTCAATAAAAA
Organism: Juglans regia; assembly: GCF_001411555.2. Taxonomy (NCBI): domain Eukaryota; kingdom Viridiplantae; phylum Streptophyta; class Magnoliopsida; order Fagales; family Juglandaceae; genus Juglans; species Juglans regia. Next base: position 23,209,866 of record NC_049901.1, on the reverse strand, counting down.
CAAAATAAGCGCTATTGAATAAGATTTTTAGAAACAGAAAACATTAGAATTTAGAACTGAGAATATATTAATTATATATAAACACAAAATTAAAAAAATATACTCTTGATAAAAGATTTCAAATATTCTAAAAAAAGAATTCTGGAAATTAAAAAATAAGTACAAAAGAATATAATGTCTTCTTTCAATAAAAAAATATTTATATTTCAAAAACTGATGGATGAATTTTAATAAAATGATCAAACATTGAATGTTAATGACCACTATATATATATAATATGTTTCTTCAACCATGTTTTCCACCGTAACATAGTTCATCTCGAAATGTATATGTTTGAAGATAACTTAATTATAAGGATTTGGCTGTTTACAAAATTAAAAACCTGACTAAAAAACCCATCTTTTATAATTTTTTATGAACAGATATGTCAAAAGTTTTGTGAAAAAAAAAAAACAAATGTAACATATAACAAGTCATTTAATCCAGTTTAAATTCAAGCGTCCACGAATCAACTCGAAAAGTGGACTCAGGGCGTAATAGATGGGTCCAAGGCCCAAAGAAATTGGGTTAGATGGATAGATTCTGATATGCATGAACAAAATTATTTGGGTTGAACTTCATAAAATGGACCACAACATTACATGTATATCATTTCATCTATAAAATGGTGCAATGGCCCATGATCAACTTCAGCCCAAATGAGTGTCCATTTCATAATTCTAAAAAACATTACATGTAGATAATTTCATATATAAAATCTTAAAGATTATTCTACTCACAGTCCTACATCACACACCTACTAAGGAAAATAAAAATAAAAAGTAGGTATTTTGTGTAGATCAGTTGCTTAGTAGAATTTTTCAAATCCTAAATATCCAAGCTAATAAAATGATTTGCTTATAAAATTTATGCATGTATTTATAATAAAGAGCCACCCCTATACTTGGGCAAAAATCTAACTAGGAATGAGGGTGAACGAAATTTGCAACTCTAAGAGTCATGTTATTTACAAGGAAAAAAAAAATTGATAGCCAGTTATCCTCGAAGTTTAAGCTGACGAGAAGAAGTAAATATTATAATTTATTTTATATTTTAACAATAAAAAATCTAACTTGACCAAAACACAGTGCGTCCTAAATCTAGATCAATTCCACATCAAATAATATTGTTGTAAATCTTGAAATTCAATATGTCAAGAGATCGTACATATATATATATATATATATATATAACTATGCATGCTTTTATGGCTAATCAAATGATGAGACAATATTAATATAGACTATGCTAGCTATAAATATAGAACAACATGAAGAGGAACAGATCATCTGGTAATTAGAAGAAGCTCCTGCTGCATGCCTACTGTTATCGAATTTGTAATGAAAGACAATATATGCTTGTATTTCCTAATTATCAATAAAGCAAATCTGTTTCAGTCAACTTTTTCTTTTTTTTTAAAAGAATACGCAGCATTTACGCAACTCAAAATAGTATTAATAGAGGCTTGCTTGTTATCTAAAGGCAGAGTATGGTCACTCATTTAATATTGTGGTGCTTTTCCCGCGTGTTATAAGGTCAATACATCATGCATGCAGCATGTCTCGTGATGAATTTATAAATGTGCGATGTATGCCATATATAGCTAGCAGGCACAATGACAACATCAACGTACATGCATGCATGCATGCATGTAGTAGTAGTACTGTAACTAGATGTCACATGTCGATCGAAAGCCCCACAACTAATATAGATCGAGCTACCGACGTACGTGATCCGGTCCTAGCTCGATCGATCGATGATCTGATCTTGACTATATTGTATATCTTCAGTACGAATTAGAACAAACATATGTAAGACCCGTGAACAATACACAAAACAAACATCTCTCTCTCTCTCTCTCTCTCTCTCTACAGGTCTACAGGCACATGCATGCATGCGCAAACAAAACACTCCTTACCACAAATCCGTTCATAAAATACAATTTCATGAGAGACAAAAAGTTCTTCTCCACACATATCTGCACTGCACCAATAGCTAGCATGCATGCGCAGCTGCATCATTTTCATTCAGCTTTGTTGATCTTAAAATATCATTTCCCGTTGCGCGCGCGCTGACTATAGCATCGTTCTGTTATTTTTTATCATCACTTCATTCAACACGTACGCGCGTACGTACGTGGTACTCGATCGGCCTCCAATTAATCCCCAATTAAATCTTCGATCGAGAGACACAATTATTTATATATGATATAGATGAGAGATCAAGACCATTCGCAGTATATATAGGAATTAAATTAGCAGTTGTTTATAAATTTGGGTATTGGTGGAGGATTTTTTTAAACGATTCTCATGACAAACATGTAGCTAGTAGCTAGCTCCTCCATGTCCCAGGGTGCATGGAATATGAGACAAATCTATTTATATATATATATATATATTATAATATAAGGAGGGAGCTAGTCATTCCTTTATCAGCTAGTAATATAAGGTGTCGTTTGAATAGTGAGTTGAAATAAAATGAGATGAGATGAGTTGAGATGAAAATTAAATAAAATATTATTAGAATATTATCATTATTATTTTGAGATTTAAAAAAATTAAATTATTTATTATATTCTATATAAAAATTTAAAAAGATTATAATGATGAGATGAAATATTTATCGTATCTAAACGGGTCAAATTCAAACGAGAAGGATTGAAACTTTGAGTTCAGGACCACGCAGCTTCATAGGAAACCTTTAGCTACATGGCCTATTCATTGTTTTATCGAAAACGTATGAAACCCTAATAGTACTATTACTTATGAGTTATAATCCTGAATTCAGTATACTATTTATGCATAAAACTTGATATAGATGAATTAATTAAGCACATTTATATATATATATATTATGGGTACATATATCAATTATAAAAAAAAAAAAAAATCCTGTCGTTCAATAATATTCGAAAAAGGATAAGGAAACAGTACCAATTAATTATGAAAACCAAATTAAAAGAAGAAGAGAGATTCAAAATTGCAGATAAAGGGAAAGTGCATTATGGGTTGAGACTTGAGATCTACATAAATGGGTTGAATTATTAAGTAGGTGGGTCTTGTCATGAGGTCTAGGGTTTTGGATTGTTTTACTGGTGTGGTGTGGGGATGGTGTACGTGGGGGACCCCTTTGGGTAGAGACCCAATTCTGCTGGTGAAAGTTAGATTCCTACCTATTTAGAATATAAATCAACAGCAGCAACAATTATTGCATTTTTGAGGACCCACCTATAACATGTCTGTCCACGTCTACCAGGACCATTCATCAACTCATTTTAGTGGTACTAACATTTAAACATGTCAATTTCTACAATATTAATTAATGTTTGATCTGATGCCGTATATGTCCCGTTCTATCAATATCCATGCATATATATGGTTTGAGGACCCATAGAGAATTTCTAGCCTACTGACATATAATTAATATCTTGAATAGGTTGAATGAAAACACCATATTAATTTCTAGCCTACTGACATGCATGCATACATACATACATGTCACGGTTCAGATTTTTTTTTTTTTAATTATCTCGAAAATGAATTAATAATTAAACTACTAATATTCCAATAATTTTTTTAAAAATTTATACTATCACTTAATTATCATTTTTGTCGCATCCGAATACGTACATTTTTTATTGTCCCCAAGATGCTTAGCCACGATAGGAGTACTTCACTTCTGTTGCGTCTTTGCTCGTCATGAGGCGAGTAATTTTACCCATGAATGATACTAGTCTAATTATGGCAAGGACTTTGTTATGGCATTGCTCACATATGTTTACAAGGTTATTCCTATAGGTTGCTATCTTAGATGGCAAGCACCATTACCCTTTAATTACTTTGCTTACCAAGATCGAGAGTACTATTACACCTTACGTTGTTTGTCGAGATATAGAGCACCATTATCCTTTACGTTGTTCACCGAGTTAGCAAACAACCCTCCTTATGCTTCCTCGCCGAGTTGGCGAGCACTATCCTTCCTACGTTGTTTGCCAAGTAGAGAATACTTATACTCCATAATGCTGGTATGGTAGTAAGCACTTTGCACAAGTGGCTAATAAAAGTGAATATGTCAAAGAACATCATAATAGAATAAGAGGCCGGATGAACCATACATCAAAAAGTGGATTATTTTTGTGTGATAAAAAGACCAATAAAAGATACAAAACTTTTTTATACATAGAAGAATTACGTAACAAAATTTTCCATCTTGGACAATCAAGAAAATACTTCTTCCCTTCATATGGACACTACAAAAAATTTGGCCTATTGCGGCAAGAAATCATGCGGCGATTTCAAAATTGTAAGGAAAAATATCTTTTGGTAGCAAAAAATGCATTGCAGAAAAACTATCGTTAGTATTAGCTAATTGTGGCAAAAGTTTTTGCGACAATCAAAATCACATCACAAAAAGCTATAATCCCGTCCATTTTCACTCTGCCGCAAAGAATATTGCCGAAATAGCAATGGATTAGACTTTTTGCGTCAATTTAGAACCATCGCAAAAACCCACCTATAAAAAAAAAATTAGACCCTAATTTGTTTTACTCATTTTATTCTGTCTCCCCATTTCTCCACTCAGCACCACGTTCTTCAAACTTCTCCCAGCCAACACTTCTCCACTCCCACGAGGTCTTCGATGTGCTCCAAGGTAAGTTTCCAAAATCTTTTTTCTTCTTCTCAAGTATTCGAGCATCTGGATCCACAATGATTTAATTAAACAACTCCCAACCCCTAGTTTGGTACAACTTTCTCTCTCTCACACACACACATCCACTGATTTCCTATTTGTCATGTTTGGTTAGACACGGACGGTGACCATAAATCAGTACTCAGCCTCTCCCTACCATAGTTAGTCAAATCCCTTTTTGCTCATTCTTCAATAACTCCGCATAGAAATTAAGTATGCCTCGATTTAGTAATAGTTGTACCGAATTTTGGTGGCCTTGTTTGGCAACTTATTATTATTACAAATAAAGCAGATATCAATAGCTCTATTTGCAAATTCACCTTTTAAGGAGGGACAGCCAAATGGTTATCTTAGCATGAGGAGGTTTCAAAATGCTCTCTTATTTGAGCAGCCACATTTGGATTGATACTAGTAATAATTGAACCAACATGCTTCCTTTTGTTTTCGATGACTCCTTTGGATTAGTTCCCTTTATTTCTTTTTGTTTGTTATAACTTTTCACTTATGAAACAAATAGTAGTTGACTTCAATATATATACTAATATTCTATTTTTGAGTGTTTGTTGAGCTTTGTTGTGTGGAAAAAGAAAACTTATGAACACCATTGTTTACTGAATTTTGGAGGCCGTGTTTGGCCATGAATCAACCATACAAGTGGCAGGAAGCCATTCGTTAGGATTATGGAGGAAACGGTAAGTTGTAGGTAGTACATTCATCTATGAAAAAGAGTTATTTCTTGTCTATGTGATTGAAGTAACTAACAAAATATTTGATGATAAAGAACAAACAAGCCCCGAATTTAGTAGCTTTTTATAAAGAAGTGCATAGTCAAGAAAGAAAGGTAGATTTATTACCGACGCTGCAGAACAAAATTACGTAGGTGGTTAAATATGTTGATGTTTTTAAATTAAAACGTCTTAAATATTACATAATCGTATTCATTATCTATGGATGTAGAATCTGATGCTTGAGCAGTTGAATGAGATCGAGTTGCATAGGAACATGGATGAAGCAGCTAATGCAGTGTTCAAAGAGGTTTTAAGACATCGACCAGGTTAGCAATGAGACTAGGCCACTCTGTTATACCTGAACCATCTCTTTCATTGCGGAACAATAGGGGAGATTATCAACGCATTGCTAAAGAGAACAAAAAGAACAAGAATGATGCAAATCTATACTAGAACCAGTTAAAGACATTGAGATTCGATTTACTAGAATTCAAGAACCAATTTAAAAATTATGTGAAATTGATGAACACTCGCATGAAAGATCTGGAGACTCAAAGGGAGTCTCATAATGAGACTCTCATTGATGCCTAGGCATCTTGGGTACATGAAATCATCTTTGCTTTTGATTTTTTGAGTAGTTGTTGAAGGTTGATTAGTCAGCTGATGGGGATGACGATATTGAAAAAAACTCTTGTTGAGCAACTTAGGATATGGCTTGGTTGGAAGTGATAGAAGGTCATATAGACATGCATATTGACAGGGTCATATTACTCATTTGCATTCCTAGTCCAAGTATGCAATTATTATTCCCTATATTATCTGCTTTATATCATATCATACATTTAGATAAAAGTGATTATTCGCAATTTATTTGACATATGGTATGGTTGGTTTTTGGATATTTAAGATAGCGTATTACCTTGCAGATTTTTTTTGGCATTGGATATTTAAGCTATGAATCATTAAATGAATTCAGAAATTACCATTAAGAGTAGAAAGGTATTGATGAGCTAACTCTACTTAGAGTTATTCCAGTCTGCTAGTTTGGAAATTTATTAATAATATGATAGTAATAGATAAAGTTTTCTTGTTATTTTTATGCAATACGTCTCGATCAATTAGTAAGAGGACTGAAATGGACTTTATTTTAAAGAAACAATGCTGCCTAAGAGACTGAGTGAATTGGAGTAAATGTGTTTTTGAGCCTAGACCGACCACATCTCATGCTTTTTGACCAGTAAATCAAATTATTCACCATGTAGTTCTTGAATCTAGATGTATGAAGTGCTTCTGCAAGTTGCCATATTATTGAAAATTCTTGTTTTGTTATTTTATTTATATTGGCTGATTGTGAAGTTGGCACTTTATGTGGATCATGTTTAATGGTAACAGAAGTAATATATCAAATATGTGTGTATATATGGAAGTTCTTTAGCTAATTTTGGAGTTGATAGAGTTTATATCAAATCAGTTTTTATGATGATGGCATTTCTGCAGCAGTGTTATCAACAAAGTATATTAGATTGTGTGAACATTCTATTTTGGGTCATTAATGACTATTATGTCATATTGGTCATTATAACAATGGTAAAAATCTATAAAAATTATTGGAAAAATGATGGCCAAAGACCATTACAGGTAGCAAATATGGGAATTAAATTTGACTAATATGTAATGAGCAGTAAATATTTCTCCCTCAAATGCAACCATATATATATATATAGAGTTTTGCTATGTACAAGCAAGTTTGCATACTAATTTGCATACTAATGTTGTTGTTATGTACTATTTTTAATAAAATCTACTTTCTGACCAATCATATTGAATGAGTGCACATATTAGTGTGCATAATTGTTTACAATTAGATTTTTCCATATATATATAGTTGGAATGTTTTATTACCCACAATGTATCCTTACAAAAAAAGATGTTTTAGTGACAACATTTTAGACCTGCATGCAACATCAAATCGACCATTGTAGCATTTTCAACGAAATTTTTTGTCAAGAGAAATTTTTGTTGGTGATGTTTGGTTGCTATAATTGTGTTTTAGCAGAAGTATCAACTTGTTAATAGAACCAACCCCCAATAATACTTGTCATGGTTAAACTCTTGTTTCGATGATGTCTCTTTGCGTGAGATAAATTTTTGTGGCGATGTATGCAGCCAATAGTAATCTATTATAGCAATTACTATTTGTAGGAGAAAGGAAATAGTGACAAAAATTTTTTATGCAAAAAATATTATTGTGGCAACATATCTGCGTGGCAATTAAGTATAGTGTGTGATGTTGAATGATCTGATAGACATATTTCTGATAATTTTTTTTCTTATTAGCAACGACTGGAGTTGTCATAATAAGTAGATATTTGCAACAAGTTATACTTTGGCTGAATTTCATACTTAAATTGGCATTTTATTATCTGCAAACCTGCAACCATGAGATTTTGTCAATATTGGTGTTTTACGTAGTTTTTTATGCTTATTGCAACAAAAAGTTGATTTTGTTATAGTGGTATAAGTCATATCTCCTTCCTCAAGGGACAAGTCTTCCATGGAAAAATCTAAGTACTCATTTTCTAATGGATGGGTAAAATTATTGTGGAAGGGGCGACTGGTGGTTGGTATAACTCCATTATTGGGAGATCAGAGGGAAACTAAGTGTTTCTCCATATGTCTTTTCATTGGTCATTTATTATCCTAGGACGGGTAGATACTTAAGAGTAAATACACATTCATCCGTCTAATAATTAGATATAATTATCCAATTAATGATGGTAACGGTTGTGCTCATAAAGTTTTCAATGGTCATCTTGTTGTATAGTTCTATCTAAAAATATGATAAAGAGAATGGGTGAGTTCAACAACTCGATAAGTGAAGTTAGTGCCTGTAATGTGAACAAATAAATAGATTATCATGAACAATTTATAATGAGCAAATATTGAAGAATATGAAGGTGAAACAATGGACAAACATGTATTTAATTTTAATCTAAATGAGTTACTAACTATAATTGTAGCAATTATCAATACAAAAGTTGACCATAACATAGTCATATTGTATAAAGAAGATATCAAATAATCCAACATTTATCAATGGGCTCATTCTTTTCTCTTTATCTCGTCTTATCCCAAATTCAAACATTTATAATTGTTCATTGTTCACGGTATTCTATAATCTGCATGCATGATTTTACCCCCAGGTGGGTTGTGCGCATTTTACTCCAATTCATCACATAGGATTGTCCTCTTACAGGATTCAACGGCCTCTAGCCATAGGGTATACAGCACCAAGGACTACATCCACACCATTAGATGTATTGTATTGCCCCATAATCAGATATGGTACCAATCTCAGGACTGAAACATCTCAAGTTGAGTCTTTTAATCATAACAAATTGGCTAAACTTGCCTCCATAATTCCATCAACTTGTTATGGGGACATATGCTTAAAGCAATGTCTTTTGCACAAGCATATAACTTAATATAGAGACATGCTTCAAGCAGTGTCTTTTGTAAGTGCAATTTAATGAGTGAAGGAAAATTTGGCACAAGCTTGCCAATTTTATCCATTTTCAACTATTCAAAAATTAGCAAACACATGTTGTAATAACAAATAATAGCATCACAAAAACAACTAATATTTCAACAACCACAAAACCAATAGTAAATCATTAGTTAGATTCATAATTTAATAGCAGATAATGAACAAATAATCCACAAGCTTGTTCATACGATCGTCATAGTTTCCACTTATATTAATAGGAAATTTTTAACAATTGTCAAACGTTTCCCTTTTTTCCTTTATTTTTCTCTTTTCCTCGCTTCACTAACATCCCTTTTTACTTTTCCTACCTTGCTCACTCTCACAGATACTCTATTTTCTTTCCTTGCCTATCACCTCTCTTTTCTTCCTCACCTTTTGTTTTCACTTTTCACTCTTGACCGTTCCTTACCTTTCACTTGCGCTCTCTTTCTTTTCTCGCCGCCAATTCCCTCTTTTAATTCTCACTTTGTGCCTTCTCTCTTTTCACTTGCACATAAGTTACCATTGGTCCCCCTCCCCCCCTCCTATTTATAGTGCTTGGGTCTTTATAGGTGAAGTAAAAGTAATATCAGCAAAGTTAACCCATGTTACTTTAGTATCTATTTTGAAACCCTAGGCCTAGGTGGAATCTCGGTGCCGCAAATAGATTACTTCCGTGCTCCCTCATCCACAATCGCAATCTTTGTACTGTTAATAATTTTTAGTTTTTGAGCAAGTTGCTCAGGTTCCTGGGTGAGTACGCTCAGCACTTCCAAGCACAAGTATGACGAACAATATGCTCAGCTTTCCCAAGCAAGCATGCTTGGACTCTTTTTGCACCAAAATTCTTGGCATCTCCTGAGCAAGTAAGCTGAGCATTTTTTAAGTCATTATGCTCGAAAAGTTTCAAACTCAATCTGAGCTCCGACTTCCAGCGTAGCTATTTATTAAAATAAGAGACACAATTTCAAAAGTTAAGAATTATAGATTAAATGAATATATTATTATATACCTATATATATTATAAATTTGAAAAAAAATCTTTAAGATGGAGATCTAGATTTTAAAATATTAAGTTTAGCCTTTTATTACAATATATATATATCTATAGTGAATAAATAAGTGGCAATATAGGTGAACAGTAAAATTGTCGTCCTCTGTGTGATCCGTCTATTTTTAAAGTGTTTTATCTTTTCTATCATTTTATATCTTCTTTTGTATCTGTTTAGGTAGGGATATTTTGGTCTTTTTAGTATAATTGTGTCTAGAGGTGTAACCGGTCCGATCCGGTCCGGTTTTGAACAAAATCTAGGACCGAACTGGTATGTACCGGTTTTATATTTTTCAAAACCGATTACGCACCGGTTACCCTCCTAAACCGATACTTCCGGTTTTTCCGATTTCCGGTCCGGTCCGGTCAGATTTTTTGATTTTTTTAAAATGTAAGTTTCACAATTTGTCATTATAAATTTGTTTATAAAAAAAAATTAATTTAAAAAATATTGTTTTATACTTTTATTATAAGTTATATATTAGTATTAGTTATAAACTATATATTTAATATTAGTATTAGTTATAAACTTTTAGTGATTTAGTATTAACATTTTATGTAACAATTTATAAATTATAATAAGAAATTATTTCATATATAAATATATATAATTATATATAAAACTTTCACATAAAAAATTATAATTATACATAATATATAAAACTTATATATATATATATTAATATATATATAATATTTTGTATAAAACTTATATATACAATAATATAAATATTTTTTTTTATATTTCTTTTTTTATCAACCAGTCCGATCCAGTCCTAAAAATCCTAAAACCGGAACCGGCCAGTTTTCACATTCTAAGAACCGGTTCTGGACCGGACCGGTTCAAAATCGGTAAAACCGGTCCAGTCCGGTCCGGTCCGGACCGGTTTTCTGGTTTTTCGGTTTCAACTTACACCCATAATTGTGTCAGGGGTGCAACTTTATCTTTTTTTTTCCTTATTCCGTTTTTTATTTCCTTTTTTTCTTCTCTCTTTCTTTATCTTCTTCTCTTCTCTTTTCTTTTCTGCACTCTCTCTTTCTTCCTTTTCCCTCCAGTTTCTCTCACTTTCTCTATTGGTGTCTTCTCTATTCTCTCGCTTTCTCTTCGTCTTTTCTCTTCTCTCTATGTTTTCACCCGGGTTATTTTGTGGATTTTTTTTTCTCTTGTTGTTGGTTATTCGTATGATTTCGGTTTGTATATTGTTGGTTGTTTGTATTTTTTGTCATTTTTTTTTGCACGCTCTTGTTGGTTTTTTCTCTTCCGATCTGGAGATATGTTTTGAGTTTGCATGTCGTGGGTTGTTTGTATGTTCTTCTTTGTTTGTATGTTGTTCTTTGCAAATCCATCTCTTTTTGTCTCCTTCTTGAGTTTTCTTTCTCAACTCAGACCCCCTCCCTTTTCAGTCTCTCTCTACCTAGCGACCCTCAATTTTTCTTCGTCTTGCTGAAACCCAAACCACCGAAGCTGTGAAGCCAGCCCCAATGCCTCTCTCCCTTTGTTTCCATCATCTCAACCTCAACCTGATCTGCGATTTCCAGCCAGATCTGTCATTTTCCTTTCGTTATAGATCAGAACAGATCTTCACATATTTGAAAAGATCTTGTTATTTGTTTCTGAAAAATGTTAATATTTCCTCATTTTTGTTTGTATATTATTTTTTTTTCTTTTTTTCTTGCTCAAAATGCATTTTCTCAAACTTAGAAAGAATTTTTTTCTTTTTTTTGCGTTTTATTTCTCGAGTTATATTTTTTCAGATCTGGGTGGTTTTTTTTCTTCTTTTGTTTGATGTAATATTGGATTGTTCTACTTCATTTATTTTATCCCTCTCTCCATAGCCGTTTATCTATTTCTCACCATTTTCTTTTCTGAACTCACACAAATCTGAGATTTTATTTCTTAGATCTAGAAATCTTTTTCTTTTTTTTTTTCGTTTTATATCTGTATAACTTTTTTTTTTGTTATCATTTTTTTGGTTGGATATTTGGTTTTTTTTTTTTTTTACAAATCCTTATAGATCCGATCTTCTTTTCTCCATATCCGAAAAAGTTGTTATTGTTTTATTTATGTTTTTATATATATTTTTCTCTTCTTTTGGTTAAATATGTATTTTCCTCTAGGATTTTAGCATATATTTTTCCGAACTTAGAGATCTAAAAATTTATTTCTCAGATCTGGAGGGATTTTTTTTTTTTTAGATCTGAAAGTTTTATTTTTCTATTATTTATGTTTGTCTATTAATTTTTCCCTTCTTTTGTCTTCAGTTTTCATTTCTGAAGCTGCCACTTTCTTCACCATCATTCACTCACCCTACCAATCAAAAATTAGTATAAAATCTCCGACGTTTTATTCTAGATCTGTGAAAGTTTCTAACATTTTTTCTCATATCTGCATTGATTTAGAAATATTTTCCAGATCTGTAAAGGAAATCTTTTTTTCTTTTGGCCGTTTGTTTAGTGTTTTGTTACAAATACTCTGATCTATTGTTTAATACCAAATTTATTTCCAAATCCGCACAAATCTGGAAATTTATTTTCCATATCTGTAAAAAAAAAAAAATCTCTTGGCCGTTTGTTTAGTGTTATTGTTATAATTTCTCTGATCTATTATTTATTATGATTTCTTTTTCACAAATGTAATTTTCGTTACTCTTATTTTTATTTCTGTAAAGTTGTTAATCTCAAGCTTCGTTATACATTTTCTTGTATGAGTTTGTTCATTATATATTTTCTCAACACTGGGCAAACGTCCATTGGACGTTTCATTACTACTAGTGTTTATATATATATATATATATATATATATATATATATATATATACAGTTTTGCCACGTACAACCACCTTTGCGGAACCATATGTAACCGGATGATATGGCTTTGACAATTTTTTTTTTAAGAAAAATAAAATCAAGAAGAACATCAGACTAGAACAAACTAGAAGAATAAAGAAGAAAGAAGGACTGAAATCTCCAGGGAAATGGACTGCGTGGTTCATCGGCTTGAAATCGAGAACAACAGTATCCAAAGAAACTGTAGTCAAAGGGAAATTAAATTCCCAGGAAACAAGCAACCTCCCCACTCCCCTCCTTCAAACTGAATTCAACTCATATTCTCCAAAAAGAAGGACTGCGTGGTTCATCAACTTGAAATCAAGAACGTCGGACAGTATCCAAAGAAACTGTAGTCAAAGGGAAATTAAATTCTCAGGAAACAAGCAACCTCCCCACTCTCCTCCTCAAACTGAATTCAGCCAAAGAAATGATAGTCTATACTGGGTAGATCGTCAAGGTAGCAATGGGTCAAATCTAATACTACACGGAAAGGCCACAGAGAGAACAACCGACTCCATAACCAGTTCAACCATTTTTTTTTCCTTTTTTGCAGTTCGAAATGGAAATATTACCATGTTGATCCAGAATATTAGCTCTCTTCAGATCTTAACATTAATTGCAAAAGAATGGAAGCTTCTCACATTGGTCAATATTGTTGCTTCCCTTCTAAAGCATTCTAACATCTTCCATAAAATTATTGAGATCTTCATCCATTTTCTTTTCTTTATTCAATTTTAGTCCAAGGAAAAGAAAACTAGAGGGGTTTTGAAATGAGCAGAAAAATTACAGTGAAATACTTCATACTGATTTCACCTTTCAAACACTTCCAGTTTACCCATTTTGGCACGTCTTCAAAGAGAAAATATTCATGATCTGTATCTTCAAGATCGTTTTTGGGTCTCTTATCTTCATGGATCTCTCGTTGTTTTCGTGATCTTTGGAAGCCTTGAATTTCAACTTTGTATTAGAACTTCCAGCAGAACCGGGAAAGAATTAAGAGAGAGAAGGAACGAAATGAAGAAGAAGTGGGAAAAAATTGATAGATAGAGAAGGAAGAAGTGAAGGTAGAAAAAATAAGATTTTTTATCCATTGGTTACACAGGAGTTTTCCCAACCGGTTGCAAATAGAATTATATATATATATTTTTTGAAAACAAAAAACAGCTTGAAACCGGAGCTATTGAGTTTGTTCTAAGAGCACTCTCATTAGATTAGCCAAAATTAAAGGACAATTTTGATGAATGTAAGAGAAATTTGACTTTTGACTATTCCATTCACATAAATCTCCACATTAGAATAGCTATTTTTGCATTATATAATAATAAAATAATATAAGATAAATTTGGTTTTAGTTATTCACATAAAATCTACACATTAGATTATACATTTATTCATATATGGTAACGAATAACTAATAATTTTAAAAATATTTAATTTTTTTAATTACTAATTTATTTAATTTTATCATATTTTACTATTCTACTTATTATATGTTAATTAATAATCATGTTCTTATTAAATTAATATATTACTAAGTCAAATTAATATATTAATTGTGATAAAATATGTGATAGAAAGAAATGGAGGGATAAATAATTAATAAAATATGTATTTGATGTATGTACAGTAACCTTCAAATTTGGAAAAAAAATTTAAAGTCACTGTAGCTAAATTTCAAATATTTAGAATTTGACTAATCTAATGTGAGCATATTTTACTCTTTAATAGCTAAATACTCATTGAATTTAGCTTTTAGCTAATCCAATGAGAGTGCTTTAAGATCTCGTTTGTTTTCAAAAAACATCTCATTTCATCTAATCATTATAATTTTTTTAACTTTTAATATAAAATAAAATAAATAATTTAAATTTTTCAAATTTTAAAATAAAAATAATATTAAAAAATATATTCTAATAATATTTTTTTTAATCTTTTAATTTTAATTTTAATTTATCTCATTTCATTTATAAAAATAAATTAGACCTAAATTATCTAATTAGTACTAGACCGGTGACATGACATGACTGGATCGAGAACGGACAAAAATAGCTTGAAACCGGAGCCATTGAGTTTGTTCTAAATTACCTAATTAGTACTGGACCGGTGACATGATATGACTGGATCGAGGATGGACGAAGTATAGAGTCTATAGACGTACTTGTCTCTGCTGGAGGTTGGAGCTACGTGAAAACATTTGATTCAGAAAGATTACATCCGTGCCAACTGCCAAGTTGTCATGCATGTAATTGTCACACACATATACATACATATATAAAATATATATATATATTTGTTTTTTAATTAAGCTTTTCATATGATTTGAATTTTGAAATTAATGAGGCAGGAAACGTACAGAAGTACTTTAGTTTATCTTCATTTTGTGTACTCTCTCTCTCTCTGTGTACAGTAAATTATATGTGTGTCGTAGAAATTATGAAAATCTTGATACTGCTGAATGTGCAGATCGAGTGGAGGAAAGCGGTGACAATTAAGTGAAAATATTTATAATATTGGATATATTAGAATGAATCATCATGTAGAGGATGATCATGATGATGATGTGCATGGCTAGCTAGCATATGGTCATGATGAATAGCTGATCTTTTCTTAATTACCAATATGATCATGATCATGCATGTACGTGGTTCGACATTGATACGAAAGCGAAATACATGGATATATGGGTCATGAGAAAGAGATATTATAATTAAATAGCCAATTTCACAAAATATATAAATGGTAGTGTTACTACTCATGTAACTATATATATATATACACACGTAGAGGTAGGTATAGTAAGTAGTTTCTATCTGCATAATCTTTTTGTAAAACGTTGACTGGCAGATCATCTATATATGATGCCATTAATTCATGTAAAGCAAGGGCGGAGAAAGGGAACCCACACCCAGTACTTGTGCTTGTGTCTTTAACGGACATCATAATATATATTTACTATAAGAAAATTACTTATTTGTGGTCATTTAATTTCAGTGTAATGACTATTTATAACTAAAATGAGTATATTTTGATCACAAATAACATTTTCGCTTCAATTAAATGGTCACAAAAGTTCATTTTTCTTGTAGTGATCTGTGATTTATCACTCCATATAATTTCATCGCCTGTTATTTTCCACATTGCTCATCATCATCCAAAGGGAATTCTAGTTTTTTAATTCCTTTAATCAAATATTCAATAAAATTAAATTAGAGATATCAGCTCCATGTTTCAATCAGCCAAGGAAAAGGCTATCTGGCCCATGTTTTGATGAAAATTTATTAGATATATTAAAATATCCATTAGTGTTAAAAAATATATAAATAGAAGAAAAAATCACCAAGTTTTTTCTTAATTTATTTCATTTTCAACTCAATTAATTATCAAAATGGAATTCCACGTTCTTTTAAAATTTAAAATTTAATATTAAAATTAAAAAAATATTTATATTTAAATAGTATTTAAAATATTAAGATGAGATCGAAATGTAATACTATTTTTTTTTTATCTCTCTCGAAATTCAATCATTTTGCAATAATTAATTGACAGTTCAATATGATCTATATACACTCGAAAGTACGTACGTTAATAATTTCAAATCATTATGGGGAGCTGCTAATTGGTACGTATAATAATAGTTACCATGCAGTACTATGCTGATGCACATAATTATGTGCGTGTACTACGTACGCGCTACACATGATCATGAGGACAGAACGAGACTTTTCATTCTGTTCTGAGATTTCCTGTCTTATCTGGAAATAATATTATTGAATTATTGGATAGAAAAATTCTACTCAGCACAAGTTTTTACCATCGTGTCTTTCAAATTCAAATGTCTACTGCGCGCGCACTTCAGTATATTTCATCAGCCCGTAGTACTCGAAATTAATGTTTTGAATACAGTAAGGAATGTCTTATTAATGAAAGTAATGAAATAAAATATTTTAATACCAACAGTTTTACGTATCGTTTCAGAATAATCGATATATAAATTATATTTTAAAATATTAATTTATATATAAATAAATTATATATAAATAAATATATATAAATTATAAATAATTTAATTTGAATTGAAGTTCAAAAAATAAATTTGTAATTTAAAAAATAAATAAATAAAAACTAAAATATCAGTCGATACAGACGAAATACAAGTCAATATAGTCGATATTTGAGCCGGTACGTAATATATATAATACTTATACCGGACCAGTTATCGATACGACAAATACCCACCAATACGGTATTTGAAACACTGCTCGAAACTACTTCTTCTTCTTCATATATATTTTTATAATAATAAAATAAAATAAAATAAAATGTTTGTTTCTCAAGAGTAGAGTACTACTGCTCATGCCCCTTTAATTTCCTCTCTAATTAGGGCTCCCACACTACTCTTTTTACTCATATTTTATATTATTCTGGTCAACGTTCGTGTTATCATTTTTTAAGCTTCTTAGAATAAATGTGTTGGATCATGCTACAGTAATTGCCCCTAGCTATTGCTAGGAGCTACGGTTAGTTATAAGATTTTTTTTTTTTTCATACATGTATTTTTCCACACTTTTAAATGTTTTAAAAAAATCACAATATTATTAAAAAACATTTCCTTAATCACTAAGTAAAAAAAAATTAAAAAAATCAAAGTGGTAGAATAGAGTGGTAAGAGTAGTATTATCCTAAATGTGTTATCATTTTGTCTCGAATCCATTAATGTTGTTTTTGGTTATTTGCGCGTATCATTATTATGTCTCGATGATTTTATACTAATTTCTTGTACATTTAACATATTCATCATCTTTTTTCTCATCATAGAATAATGGAATGATAATAAAAATTGAGATGAAAAGAATCATTACTCATTTCTTATACATTTGTAAGATTGTTGTCCCTTGTGGACACAGATATGGGTTTTTTTTTTTAATGATAGACTTACATTTCTTTTACTACCACTTTACTACTCTTAGTGTATTTTTTTTTTCTTTTAAGCAATTTTTTAATATCTTTAATCATTAATAAAAAAATTTAAAAATATATACGATTTCACTAATAGTCACTTTCTTAACCATTAAGTAAAAGCAAAATTTTAAAAAAATTAAAAAGAGTAGTAGAAGGGTAGTAGAAGAGTGGTAAAACTATCATTATTCTTTTTTTTTACTCTATCAACCTAAGATTTGACACTACAAGAAAAATGAGCATTTGTGACGAAAATGACTATTTGTGATGAAAACAGACTCATTTTAACAAGAAATAGTCATTTTTTTAATAAATAGTAGTTGACTACAAATAAGCAGTTTTCTTGTAATATGAGGGATATGCTTTAATATGATCTCCTTATTATTCTATGTTGGATTTTGGTTTTGACAAAGAAGAAAGCAGAGGAATGAAAGTGCTCTGTAATTATAAAAACTATCGTATTACAATTGTGGTTATTTGCTCTATATATAATATATGCAGGAAGGCAAAAAGAAAAAGAATAAAGGGAATATGCCTAACAAACTGTACAGAAAATCCTAACAGAATGCTATCCTTGTTTGCTGATTACTGGGATGACTTGAGGCAGCTTGCGTAGATGAGGTGGCTTGCAAGGTGTATTGTTGTGGTGACTGTATTTCCTGATTTAATATCCCCCCGCAAGATGGAGAGTGGAGGTCAGTAACTCCCATCTTGAGTAACAATGAGTAGAACATAGGGGAATGCAGAGCCTTAGTTAAGAGGTCTGCAAGCTGAGAGTTCGATGGTGTGTAGGCTGTGGAAAGAACACCTTCTTGAATTTTGTCCCGAATTATATGACAGTCTAATTCAATGTGTTTGGTTCTTTCGTGGAAGACGGGATTAGAGACAATATATAAAGCTGATTTGCTATCACAATAAAGTGTAGCTGGCTGAGGATGGAGGACCTGAAGATCAGTGAGAAGGTACTTGATCCATATGATTTCACATGAAGTAGATGCCATAGAGCGATATTCTGCTTCAATAGAACTTCTTGATATTGTTGTTTGTTTCTTGCATTTTCAGGAGACAAGAGATTGGCCAAGGAAGACACAATAGCCTATTTTGGAACTCCTGGTGTCGGGACACGATGCCCAATCAGAGTCGCAATAAACAGTCAAGTGACATGAAGATGAGGATGGGAAAAACAAACCCTGTCCTGGAGATTTCTTTATATACCGCGGCACTTTATAAGCAGCATTGAGGTGGGGAACTCGTGGCGATGCCATTTATTGACTCAAAAGATTAACTGAGTAGGAGAGGTCAAGTTGTGTAATGGTGAGGTAGAGGAATCTGCCAACCATTCTTCTGTATTCACTAGGATCATCCAGCAACCGACCTTCATCTTTGCATAGTTTAATATTTGGATCCATTGGGATTAAACTTGGCTTACAACCAAGCAAACCAACGTCATGTAATATATCTAATGCCTATTTACGTTTACAAATTTGTATCCCAGTAGGATTTTGGACAACCTCTAAACCCAAAAAATATTTTAGATGACCAAGATCCTTGATCTTAAACTTGGTAGCTAAAAAATCCTTTAAATCAGAAACAACTTTGAGATCATTAGAGGCCACAATAATATCATCAACGTAGACAAGTAATGCAATGAATGAAGGGCCATTTCCTTTGGTAAAAAGAGTGTAGTCAGCTCGTGATTGATGAAAACCAAATTGAAGCAAAGATGAAGAGAATTTGGCATATCATTGCCGAGAAGCCTGCTTGAGGCCATATAAACTCTTTTTTAACTTGCAAACTTTGTCTTGATTGGGAAGTGAGTAGCCAGGAGGCATCTTCATGTATACTTCTTCTATTAATTCTCCATGTAAAAAGACGTTGTTTACATCAAATTGATGCAAACTCCAGCCTTTGACAGCAGTGATAGCCAATAAAGATTTGACTGTGACAAGTTTGGCAACGGGAGAAAATGTTTCATGGTAATCGAGTCCTTCCTCTTGGGTATACCCTTTAGCAACCAAGCGTGCCTTGTGTCTTTCTATAGAGCCATCTGAGTTGTATTTGAGGCAATAAACCCATTTAGAACCAATTGCTTTCTTTCCAATAGGCAAATCAACAACATCCCAAGTGTGGTTCAATTGCAAAGTAGCAATCTCATCATCCATGGCTTTGCGCCATTCTAAAAGCTTCACGGCTTGAGAATAGGTGGTGGGTTCAGGATTTTGAAGAATGGCAGCGACAAAGACAACATGTTTTGGAAAGAATTTTTTGATAGTTAAATAAGAGGACAAAGGATAGAGAGAAGCAGTACCTTTTATCTTGGAAGTTGACTGTGAAGGAGGAGTCACAATGGCCTGTTGATAAGAGTAATCCTGCAAGTAGGAAGGTTGTTTCTTTGCTAGAGTGGATCTTCTAGGTGCAGAGGGAATGTCGAGAGGTAGTTTGAGAGATGGGTGACTGTGGGGTGGTTAAAGTGGGAGGGGAATGGGGCTGGAAGGTAAAAAAAAAAGAAGTGTTAGATGGGGGAGGAATGTGTGCAGGTAAGGGATTGGTTGGACCACGAAGAGGAAAACATGGTGTGGAGTGGGATGTGTTGCTGTGATTATTGGAAATGGAGGATGACTTGTAAGGGAAAATGTGCTCATAAAATATGACATCACGGGAATGAAAGATAGAATTGGTGGCTAAATTCAATAACTTGTAACCCTTGATTCCAAAAGGGTAGCCAAGTAAAATGCATTATTTAGCTCGAGAATCAAACTTGTGGCGGTTTTGTTTAATAGTTGATGCATAACAAAGGCAACCAAAGGTTTTCAAGTGAGTATATGTTGGTGTTTGTTGAAAGAGCAATTTATATGGAGTGTTGTTTTGAAGATTGGGGGAGGGAGTGCGGTTGATAAGATAGGTGGCAGTTAACACCAGATCATTCCAAAAAGAAAGCGAAATGCCAGATTAAAAATGTAATGCTCGGGCAACATTAAGAATGTGTTGGTGTTTGCGTTCGACAACACCATTCTGTTGGGGACTCTCAACACAGCTTTTTTTGATGAATTATCCCTTGTTTTGAATAAAAATCAGTCATGAAAAATTCAGCTCCATTATCTGAGCGAATGATTTTAATTTTGGACTGAAATTGTGTCTCAATGAGAGAACAAAAAGATTGAAGAAGAGGTCTGGTTTGAGATTTATTTTTCATTAAATAAAACCAAGTGCATCTTATGTAGTCATCTACAATAGTTAGAAAAAATTTAGAACCATCGTATGCTACTTGAGAGCAAGCCCCATCTGTCACAATGTATGAGATCAAAAGGTTTGGAAGTGCAATGTTCAGTACCTTTTATCTTGGAAGTTGACTGTGAAGGAGGAGTCACAATGGCCTGTTGATAAGAGTAATCCTGCAAGTAGGAAGGTTGTTTCTTTGCTAGAGTGGATCTTCTAGGTGCAGAGGGAATGTCGAGAGGTAGTTTGAGAGATGGGTGACTGTGGGGTGGTTAAAGTGGGAGGGGAATGGGGCTGGAAGGTAAAAAAAAAAGAAGTGTTAGATGGGGGAGGAATGTGTGCAGGTAAGGGATTGGTTGGACCACGAAGAGGAAAACATGGTGTGGAGTGGGATGTGTTGCTGTGATTATTGGAAATGGAGGATGACTTGTAAGGGAAAATGTGCTCATAAAATATGACATCACGGGAATGAAAGATAGAATTGGTGGCTAAATTCAATAACTTGTAACCCTTGATTCCAAAAGGGTAGCCAAGTAAAATGCATTATTTAGCTCGAGAATCAAACTTGTGGCGGTTTTGTTTAATAGTTGATGCATAACAAAGGCAACCAAAGGTTTTCAAGTGAGTATATGTTGGTGTTTGTTGAAAGAGCAATTTATATGGAGTGTTGTTTTGAAGATTGGGGGAGGGAGTGCGGTTGATAAGATAGGTGGCAGTTAACACCAGATCATTCCAAAAAGAAAGCGAAATGCCAGATTAAAAATGTAATGCTCGGGCAACATTAAGAATGTGTTGGTGTTTGCGTTCGACAACACCATTCTGTTGGGGACTCTCAACACAGCTTTTTTTGATGAATTATCCCTTGTTTTGAATAAAAATCAGTCATGAAAAATTCAGCTCCATTATCTGAGCGAATGATTTTAATTTTGGACTGAAATTGTGTCTCAATGAGAGAACAAAAAGATTGAAGAAGAGGTCTGGTTTGAGATTTATTTTTCATTAAATAAAACCAAGTGCATCTTATGTAGTCATCTACAATAGTTAGAAAAAATTTAGAACCATCGTATGCTACTTGAGAGCAAGGCCCCATCTGTCACAATGTATGAGATCAAAAGGTTTGGAAGTGCAATGTTCACTTGATGGAAATGGTAGACGGTGATGCTTAGAAAAATGACAGACAGTACACGGTGTATTTGTATTTATAACAGCAAGATTATGTAAGTCTTTTTGTAACAAGGAAAGCCATGAATTGGATAAATGATTCATTCGACAATGCCAAAGCTGTTGGTCATTGGGATGGGAAGTAACAGAGTTAGAAAAAGAAATTGGACTACATGGTAAATCATAAAAAATAGAGGAGAGAGCAGCAGGTGAAACTGTTGTCAACTTGAGGTGGTATAGACCATTGTGAATTTCTCCCTTCCCAATCGTGCTCCAAGAGAAAAGGTCCTGTAAATAACATTCATTAGTGAAGAATAGTAGACAACATAAAAGATCTTGTGTTAATTTTCTTGCCAAAATCAAATTAAAATTGAATGTAGGGATGCCTAAAGCATCATGAAGAATGAGTTTGTCACTGAGATGGACAGTGCTTTTGTGGGTGACTTGTTCATGATGACCATTTGGGAATTTGACATTGAGAGACACGTGAGTGGGTGGACTGGTGTAAAGGGAGGAGCAACATATCATGTGATTTGTTGCTCCTGTGTCGATTATCCAAGGGATGGTAGTTGTTGGTGGAGAATTGGATTCAAAAGCTGATAAACATAAATTCATACCAGTCATGGTGGAAGCCGAGGAGCAAGAGAGTGTGGAATCAATTTGAACCTGATTAACAGAAGGTTGTGTAGCTTGAGGTTGCAGTAAAGCCAAGAGATGTTGATATTGCGCTTTGGTGAGAACAGCTTGGGAATCCTCATTGATCTGTTCTTGGTTGGATAAGCTAACTTGGTTAGCAAAAGAGTCTGGTGCTTTGCCTCGAGTGAATAGTTTATGGCTAGGTGGGTAGCCATGCAACTTAAAACAACGTTCAGCAGTGTGACCAACCATATGGTAGTGGGTACATATGGGTTTCTCAAGAGTTGGATTGGCCTTAAAGCATTTTTCCAGGGAATGACCAAGAATTTTACAATGGTTGCAAAATGGTCTTTCTCGCCTTGGAGAGCCATGTGGTTTGGGGTTGTCTCAGTTAGAGAAGAAAGTGGATTTTGCTGCTAAGGCAAGGGTATCATGTAAAGTGGGAGGATTGGAAAGTTACTTGCGTTTTTCCTCCTATTGAACTAAGGCATAAACTTCACTCAGACTTGGGATGGGTTTAATCAAGATAATTTGAGTTTTGATATTGGTAAATGAATCATGAAACCCCATGAGAAACTTCATAGACCAATCATATTGCTGGTGCTCAAAGACATTTTTCATGGCACCACAGGTGCATGATGGGAGGGATTCAAAATTGAGAAGTTCATCGAGAAGCCCTTTCAATTTTGAGAAGTAGAGGCTAACAGAATCATCACCTTGAACAAGAGAATTAATGGACTGTTTGAGTTCATAAATTCGAGGACCATTATTTTGTGCAAATCGTTGTTCCAACTCAAGCCATAGGTCATGAGCGGTATCAACATACACGACGCTATTTTTTATTTCCAATGACATTGCATTTTGAAGCCAAGTTATCACCATGTCATTGCATTCAAGCCATGGTTCTAACAAGGGATCATTAGGAGAAGTAGGTTCCCGTAAAATACCATCAATAAATCCCAATTTCTTTTTGATTCGTAATGAGCGACGAATAGTGCGTGCCCAGGAATGGTAGTTATCAGCTGTGAGAAGGTGGCAGGTGAGAAGAGTTGTAGGGCCATCGTTCGGATTAAGAAAGTATGGACTAGAGGGATCTTTAGGATTTTTGTTGGCTGGAGGAGGGGGAGGAGGAGGCAGTGGGTTATTGTTGTCCGAGACCATTATGGCTCTGGTACCATGTGGGATTTTGGTTTTGACAAAGAAGAAAGCAGATGAATGAATGTGCTCTGTAATTATAAAAACCATCGTATTACAATTGTGGTTATTTGCTCTATATATGGTATATGCAAGAAGGTAAAAAGAAAAAGAATAAAGGGAATATGCCTAACAAACTGTACAGAAAATCCTAACAGAATGCTATCCTTGTTGCTTCTGGAATCATCTTGTAAATGCACAGTTTGCTGATTACTGGGATGACTTGTGGCAGCTTGCATAGATGAGGTGGCTTGCATGGTGTGCTGTTGTGGTGACTATATTTCCTGATTTAATATTCTATGAGACTAGTTCATTCTTATAATTAATGCTCTAATGCTGAAACCTAGAGCGCGACGTTCAGCCTTTAAGGAGATTAGATTATTTTTATATGCACTTCTTTGGATTAATATAGTTGTAAATTAAAGAGTTAGTAATAAATTAATAAGTTTATCGGCAATTTGAGGCAGTAGAATAGCAGTGATCATATGTGTAGGTAGTTATATAAATATAAATATATATATATATATATATATATATAAATATATATTACCCAGAATGATAGGAACTAGTTTTCGACTCTTTCTAGCACGCCAACAGTCAAGAAAGGAAGATATTTATTTGTCTCCATATCAGTAGAAAGCTGAAAGATGATCAGATCATTTCAATCACCCAAATTGTTTACTCAATATTGCTATTGATCCATGGGAATATTGGAATCATGCTTGGAATATTTGGCGGATCAGCGAGACAAAATTAAAGGAACAAATTTGAGACCAAACTTAAATTATACCAAATAAAATAATTATACTTGAAATATAGCTTTGGCTTTTAACCAAAACATGATTTCGTTTAGCCAAATTACCAAAATGAATAGTTGACAGTACTTTTGATGGTACAAGGAAAAATTAGGCTGCATTTGAATGTTAAGATAGAATATTTGAGTTGAGTTGTGAATTAATAGTAATATTTTATAGATCCTATTGACACATGTCTAATTTTTTTTAAGTTAAAATAGGTTTAATTTTTTAGGTTGAAATGTATGAAATATACGTTGATATGAGAAGTCAAAAAAGTAGTAGGTCTCATTAATGATTGATTTGAGATGAATTAAGATGTGCTGAGTTGGAGTTCATCTTCCAAACACAGCCTGAAAAAGGGTACTAGTTTGAACTCATGAAATAGTTTTTGAGAAGTGTAGTTACAAAAAGATTTTATAAAAATAAATTTAAGAAATTGAAATGATTTTATATAATACGTTAGATTTATTTTTAAATACGAGTCGTGCTACACCCACGGAGGGCATAGCCTAACAAATTCTCCTGAGAAGGCCAAATGCTTTTTTTTTTCTTTTTTTTAAACATTTTTTTATATCCTTAAATATTTTTTTAAAAAATTCACAATATCATTAAAAAATATTTACTTAATTACTAAGTAAAAAAGAAAATGTGTCGGCAGAAACTCTCAGAAGTACCCAATCTCGATAGCCCAAGCATTTCTCTTAATAACAAATATAATTTTACAATCTAATGTATTATATCAAACTAAATCAGTTTGTAAGTTTACTTTTATAAAATCTCTTTGTGTTTAAAATATTTATTTATTTTACATAAATATATACAATCTACATACATTTGCTTTCAAACTCAACTCATGATGAAGTATATTTTATATATATATATATATTTATTAAACATCGCTAATTATAAAGTAATTAAAATGCAGCGTCGACGTAGATACAAATAGTGAATACAAATACATACATGATATGTATATATAATATACAGAGAATTTTGAGTCAAAACACAATATATATATATATATATATATATATATATGAGTTTTGCTACACAACCTCCACCACACTCTACACTCCACACTTTTTTAAATTTTTTAAATTTTTAATATTTTTTTAAAATTTTTTTTTGAGTTTATTCTTTTTAAATTATTTCAAATTTTTTATTTATTATTCATATAATAAATATTTAATAAAAGAAAAAAATAATAAAAATTAAAAATAATGTAGAGTGTGGAAGTTGTGTGAATAGTAAGAGGTTTAGTAGATTTTTTGTATATATATTCCCACAGACAACAAGTATATTTATGGCCACTCGTCGCTTTTTGGGTGGCGGATTAGGGACTAGTTGGATTCGGAGCTGGCACAATCTTATCCGATTCCGAACCCACAGGTTACTTGTTTCCCAAAATAAATGAAGTGGACAACATGACCCATGCATTTATCCAAGTTTCCTTTTTTTTTTATAAAAGAAAAAGAAAACACATGCATGATAATATTCCTTTTTTGGGTCAATAGATACCAGTCCCCGGCCTAGCTAGCTACTTGGTCTACTTTTCATTTGTCTTTTCTATCTAATTTTCGTTTACTCATGGGTCGACGGGCATACTGCATGCAAGTGGCCGGAATGAGACTTTTGGCAATATGGTAAACAAATAATTAATTGATCATCAAAAACCTACTAAGATCAAGATATCTCATGAACAATCTGTCAATCCCGGCCAGGAAGAAGAAGCTGGAACGTCTTGTTATCTGCAAGCTGTGATCATGCATGAACTACTAAATTAAGCAATTAGAAAAGACAATATATAATTTAGACAGGCCGTCAGGTCCAATTGACATGATATATCTGTGGTGATCTAATGCTTATAATATCTAATGCATACCAGTAGTAGTACTAGTGGATTGAGTTCATGGGTACTTATGATATTTGTCTAAGGAGCTGCTAGTATAGGTGACCAATTTTAATTAATTAAGAAGATTTCATGGAGCTGTTAAGTTTTGTGTCATACCATCAAATTAGTACTTAAGAACGTACTTACTTATCAAAACAACGACGCCTATCAGTTGTTTGATAAAAGTCTTTCTCATATATAGATCATGATCAATATATATGCAGCATGAATGAAGAAACTAGTTGTATGTGGTCTGATATATTTGGCAATATTTGGTTGGAAGGGAATCAGTTCGACAAAATCATTATTTGATTGCAAAAAGGTGTTTGATCCAAATTATTAGGGAGATGATCTCCTCCATACATACATACATACACGACACATGATACATTATGTATAAGACACTGTTAAATCCGTTTTTAAGAGTTCGATCTACATGATGATATTCCATTGATGATCAGTAGTTTATAATTCTAAGTGAAGTTAATTTACAACATGATCTATTAATCTTAATTTTCGTGTAAACTTTTTAAGCAATATTAAATATTATATAATTATCTATTTTATGTTCATGCCTAAATCTTTAACACTTGGGCTATCGAATTTAGGCAAATTAGATCCCTTTCTTGATGATTTGCTAGCTACTAGTTTTTTTTTTTTTTTTTTTCATCCCTCTCTCTTGCATCCGAGAGAAATATTATATATACTCAATAAGAAAAATAAAAATTCTATTTATTATCTATTTTATTATCATTTTCTCATTATCAAATGATTGATCCATAAATTAGACACAACAAATAATTTTTAATTATTTAATATTACATAACAAAATTATAGAAGGATATTGTTTCACTTTCAAAGGTCTCGTTTGCATATTAAGATAAGATAATCTAATAGTAGTCAAATTGTTAGTGAATAATAGTGAAATAATTTGAGTTAAAACATTTTATAGGGTTTTGAAAAAATAGAAAAAACAAATTGAATAAAAATATTATAAAAATTAAAATATTTTTATAATATAATTATTTTTATTATTTTTATTTTAGAACTTGAAAAAGTTGATTTTTTTTTGTTTTGTTTAAAAATTTAAAAAAGTTATAATAATTAAATAAAAAAATTAAAAATTAAAAAATAAAAAATATTTTTATTTGTAGTCATGTTTAAATATTGATATGAGATTGAATGAAATGATAAGGGATTGGATGATTTTATCCAAACTGGCCTAAAAAAAAGAGTTGCGATAGCTACAGTACCAACAGAGGGTGCAACACGAGAGATGTCACCAATGATAAATAACCTTGTTTTTCATCAATTTTTTTCATAATTTTTTTTTATATTCTTAAATATTTTAAAAAAGTTACAATATTATTAAAAAATATTTTCTTAATAATTAAGTAAAAAAAAAATGGTGACCATTTTATAATTGGTGGCTGAGGCTTCAGCATTATTGAAAAAGAAATTATTTGGTCATGGACTTCTCATTTTTTCCACCCAAAAAGAGAGAGAGAAAAAGGGCGTTTCACTTCGAGGTTATCTAGTTAAAACAGGCAGTAATGGTATTACACGTCTTTCGAGGGAATACAAGGGTCAATTTGGTTCAGCCAAAAACATAATCACTTTCTTTTCACTGTACAACAGGTATATCTGAGCTGACATGTCTCAACCCAACTCCAATTCCAGCCCTAACCTCTGACATCAATCTGCAAAAGTACTCTCTCTCTCTCTCTCTTTTCCCTTTGAAAACCCATTACAAAAATCAAATAAAGCTCACGAGCTACCACTTTCAAACCTCCAAAATCTTCAGAAAAAAGGCCATCCACATACCCAAAAAAGATGTTCCAAAATTTTATTTGCAATAATATATATAAGCCTAAACAGACAAAAACATAAAAACAAATCTCAGAGATCTCTACACAAGTTGTGGCTGAGATCCATTTTCTTTTGCAGCACTCCCGCTTACACAGCAAAACCACTTCACCCATTAACACAGCTTGTTCATGTTCATCGTCTCCATCCGGCCTTCCGAATCACTAGAGAAAATCGCCCAGAATATCCATTTCTGCTACACCTTCGAGTATACTACGGTTGGTTTTTTGGTTTCATGCAATATATAGCCGAATTGCACCGCGGATTATATATATATATCTTGGCATACATATATAGTGGGAATTATCCCTTTTTTTTTTAGCTAGGAATTTGGAATTCATGCTTGCTGTGTCACCTTTGAGGAACGCCAAGGATGAGAGCCAAGGAGAGATGGAGAGCTTTTCAGTTTGTGGCAATGAATTCCCGGAGTTCTCCGATGGGAACTTGCTGGACAGCATCGATTTCGATGATCTTTTCGTGGGGATCAACGACGAAGACGTGTTGCCGGATTTGGAGATGGACCCGGAAATGCTCGCTGAATTTTCCGTTAGCGGGGGTGAGGAATCCGAGATGAACACATCGACATCTGTGGAAAAATTAGAGGATAATACCAAAAAAGAGGAGGAAGATAAAGTTTCGGGTTTAAACTCTAGCTCAAGTAATCGAGGAGAAGAAATAGTGAGCAAAAGAGATGAATCTGTTTTGAAGAACCCACCCCCAAAGGAAGCCGATAAAGGCAGAAAATCATCTAAACAGTCGAAGAACTCTCAAGGGAAGCGCAAAGTAAAGGTAATTAGCACAAGTTTCAAACTAAGTGCATGTATAACTAGCTAGACTATTAGGTCTAAGCTAGGTTGTTACCATGAAGCTTTCTTTACTAGGAAACAAGCCCCATAATAAAACTCTCTCTCTGCTCTCTCTCTCATTTAGATCTACACAAACTTCACGAGTTGCAATGAAATCACGGGACTCACACACTCGCAGAGTACATGAGAAAGAGAGAGAGAGAGAGTCAGCGAGTATCCAAAAATTAGAGAGTTCCATCATCTTTCTCTGATGTTTATTTTCTGGGATATTGAAAGGGTAGTTTTTTTTTTTTTTTCTTGAACTGTGTGTGTGTAGGTGGATTGGACCCCAGAGCTGCACAGACGGTTTGTGCAAGCTGTGGAGCAGCTAGGTGTGGATAAGGCAGTGCCTTCGAGGATTTTAGAGCTTATGGGAATCGATTGTCTCACTCGCCACAACATCGCCAGCCACCTTCAAGTACATCAATTTGTTCTCCACACCTGTTTTTTCTTTTCCTTTTATCATCTTTAATTTCACCCCAGCGCATGCAATATGTAATTGTTTTGTCTTTAAAAATGTTCTTTTATTCTAATCCTCCATTTTCAGTAGTCTTCTCCAAACAGGAAAGTCTTTGGAGAGATTTGAAAGAGCTTTGTGTTAGTTTATGGAATTAAACCACTTCTACATGCAGTCTGCGCATCCATATATAGGGTCGGTTTTTAAGAGTTTTTGTTTAGATTGGCATACGAAATAACATGTGGAAAAGACTCTATATATTGAAGATCATTGATTGTTGTTTGTAGGTTTTGGTAATCATGCACGTTGAAAACTTCTCTTGGATGGACCTTGTAACAATTTCTATAATCCGTGTTCGGAATATATTATATATTTCAGTTTTCTTGAATTTCAAATGGCTAAATTATGTATAAATTAATTAAATTATTATTTTTCTTTTCTCTGTTTGTCTTATTCCTGCCAACAAAATCTTGAATATCACAGTACTGTCCACAAGAGATCAGCTAATCTGAGGCAGAGATCTTGCGAGCTAGCTAGCTCTTTTGATTCGAAGCTATATTGCACGAAGTACTATATACATTATATACATATATATATATATATATATATTTCATATGAAAGCCACATATACTCTAACGATGAGATTAAATGTAAATCGGCAAGAATGATACTACTATTATTGCGTGTGAATCTTATGCAGCTTGATTAGTTCTCAAACATTTGGTCTTCAATTATGTGCAGAAATATCGCTCACATCGGAAACATCTGCTGGCGCGTGAAGCAGAAGCGGCAAGCTGGAGCCAGAGACGGCAGATGTATGGAGCAGTTGCCGGTGGAGGAGGGAAGAGATCAGAGATGAGTAGTAGTCCTTGGCAGATAGCACCGACCATGGGTTTCCCTCCCATAACACCCATGCACCACTTTAGACCGTTACACGTGTGGGGTCATCCCTCCATGGATCAAACCTTGATGCCCATGTGGCCTAAACATCTTTCCCATTCTCCATCTCCGCCGCCGCCGCCTGCATGGGCACCTGTTCCGCCGCCGCCGCCCCCAGACCCTTCTTTCTGGCACCCTCACCACCAGCGTGTATGTCTAGATCTATCTCTCCCTCTCTCTCCCTCTCTCACGCGCACGCACTCATGCTGATGATCTTTAAACAGATAGAAGACACCAAAAGTAAAATTCAGTTAATCGGTTTTAATCACTTCAACCGAAGATTAGTCTATAATAATGTTAATGCACTTCATTTATCGGTATCATCCATTAGTTTTCCTGTCAGGACTCAGTGCGCAGATTAAGAAATTAAACTGATCATCATGTGTTTATGTGAAAGAACTATACTCTGTCGTCAACGTACATAACCAAAAATAAAACCTCAACTAATTGAAAATCTAGAATTCTGTATCCTCTCTTTCTCTAAATGGAATATTCTACTTTTTCTTTTTAATTAGGTTCCGAATGGACTAACCCCAGGAACGCCTTGCTTTCCACAGCCACTTCCAACATCGGTAATCATTCAATCCTTACTCTTTTGGAGCTTTTCATGGTGTCTCTATACCAGGGCTTTTGGATTCTTCTAAACATGCACAGTACTGCTAGCGCTATTAATTTGGCAACTTTTTCATGTTGTGATTAAAGTTTTCGGCTTACGTTGTTGATATAAATATATAAAATATTCATGCAGAGATTTGCCTCTCCACTTGTCCCGGGCATCCCACCTCATGCCATGTACAAAGCAGACACCGGCATTGGTGTCCCGACTGGACAAACAGGCCCCATTAACCCCGTTCTCGACTTTCATCCGGTACTACTCATGAGTCATAGATCTCTAGCTCTTTATTTAATTTTTTGAGCTTCATTAATTAATCACGCACATGCTGGAGTATTCAAGATCACTCGATCTTATGTCATGATAATAATAGTTTGGTGTGTATATATAATATGTTGCCTGACAGACAAAGGAGAGCATAGATGCAGCTATTGGAGACGTTATATCAAAACCATGGCTGCCACTCCCTCTTGGCCTAAAACCTCCAGCTGTTGATAGCGTGATGGTGGAACTGCAAAGACAGGGAATTCCTAAGATACCACCTTCTTATGCTTCTTGATCGCCTAATATTATAAGAACATCCATCAAAAAGGACATTCTCTGATTTCCAGGCCTCAGATCATGAAAACCCCCCGAATTTGACGACATTTCCTGCATTAGATGTATGCATCAAAGTGCGAGCTTTTTTCTTCTTCTTCCTTCTTTTTGCAGTCCGATCTCTACCAAATTCGAGTAGTACTTACTTTTCCCTTGTCCTTGTATTCTAGAAGTTCCATAACAGTTTTTTATATCAGCTTATCTACGCTCATGTGATAATAATAAAGCTAGCTATATAGCCATCATCTTTTTCTTTTCTTTTTTAATGATCTTTATGAGAAATTCCTACAAAAAGTCATGTGAGGATTTACATGATCATCACTCTTCGGTATTTTATTTAAGTTGGAAACTATCGAGAGATGATCTAGAGAGAGAGAGAGAACTTTTTTTTTTTCCCTTGTCTCCAATCAGTTGCAATTGAAATGTTTCTGAGTACTTGTTCAGTAAACAAATTATCATGTACGCATGCTTGGTTTTGTGTTTGGAAGTTTATAAATTAGTGTTTAATTTTAAGTACCGTCTAAAAGTTTTTTTTATAGAAAAAATAGTATATTTGATCAAAGTTTTTTAATAAAAGTCTACAATTAAAAGATCTAGAATGAAAAACTTTAAAACTCTATTACCTATAACTAGGGGTGGCAATATGTGACACGACCCGTTAACCCAACACAAACACGACACGATAAAAGCGGGTTAGGGTTTAGCCTTAACGGGTTCGGGTCAAAACGGGTTGACCCGTTAAGACACGATTGCTTAACGGGTCACTAACGGGTCAACCCGTTATGACCCGTTAAGAAAATTAAATTTACCTTTATACCCTTAGACCTAAATGGTAGGGAGGACGCTCCACTTCCTTTTTCAAGTTCTAAATTTGTTTAGATCTGTGTTTTTAATTTTTTATTATATTTGAGATTGTAATATTAATATATATATATATACATTGTATGTTTTGTCTATTACATTTGGGATGTAATTTTAATAATGAATATTATTACAAATTGTGTGGATCATATTTGTTTGGATTGTAATTTTAGACTTGTAGTTAGTTTTTTATTTTTTATAGATATTATTTATATTTAAATATTTATATAAAATCAATTAAGTCAAACGGGTCGTATCGTGTCGTATCGTGTATATCCAACCCATTAACGTAAACGGGTTGAAACGGAACGGGTCGTGTCGTGTTATGTCGTGTCAATTTATTTCTTATTCATTAACGGGTCGTGTCGTGTCAACCCGTTATCTTATCGTGTCGTGTTCGGGTTTAGAATTTTGACACGAAATCCTTAACGGGTCGTGTTCGTGTTGACCCGTTAAGTGTAATGTACATACCTTGACACGACACGAACACGACCCGTTAACACGATTTGACACCCCTACCTATAACAATCTCAAACAAGCACTAAGAAGAAAGAGACATGCTAGTTAGCATACCATTTCATGACAACCCATTTTGACAATTTTTTTAAAGTTTTATTTTCTTAAATAGAAAATGACTTGTCTAATTGAGTTTCTTCCAAAAAATTAAAAAATTAAAAAAAAAGTGAAAAAAATAATCATTTTTATTAACTCGATCGGTCAAAATAGATTGTCAAATGGTATGCCCTAAAAAATTATCCGCCACTAGTGGCAGCAAAGTTCTTGACATGCCTGCGGTGAGGCACGACCCACAACAAACAAAGGGGGAAAACGACCAACTGTCAATAGTACTAGTTGTTACGTTACGCTGCTACCACTCATGCAACGGCAAGGACCCGCTACTCTCCGCAATTGGGCGCTAGCGGCTAGAGGAAGCGACAGCTAGCTATTAGGAAATAAGAGAGCTACTAGCATTAATAGATAGAATGGTAAGAGCATTGGTATTGACTTCATCAAAAGTCTATCCAATATAAAATATAATAAATTTCATCGAAAGAGAGCTACATTAGATTAGCTAAAGATATAAGTGTAAAACTTTAAATTACAGTAAATGGTTATGTTTATTCAAATTTGAAAGACTATTATTTACTCATCAAATCTATTTTTTATTTATTTTTAATCTACAATGATTTTTTTATTCACATTTAATTTTCAATCGTCTTATAATAATAATAATGTAATAATTAAATTAAATTATTAATTAACATATGATTAGTGTAATTATAAAATATGAAAAAAAATATTATTATTCAAAAAATAATATAATATTATTATTTTTATAAATTCAATAATTAATCTAATGTAGAGTTATGGATAATAAAAATTTTAGATATATAAAAAATATATACTTTTCATTAAAATTTAATGAGTTCAATATTAATAATAAGGCATTGACCAAGAAAATAACCTCAAGAGAAAGTCAAACAGGAAAAACTGTTGGACCGGTCCGGCTTATCCCATATTTATGGCTCGTGTTGGTCCCATGGATTCATTAGTCCATATGCATAGAGCTTCCTGAACACTATATATATGGGCGGCCCTTTATTCTAATTTAAGCTATCTGTTTCTATCTTTTCAAGTGCCACTATTTGCTGTACTTATATTGGGCCGACTTCTAGATGTCTCGATTCAAGTTCAATGTAGAGCCCATTGTTTATATGACCGAACAAAAGCCCAATTTGTTACTAGGCAAAAAACCAAACAAACAAAAAAGTGGTTTTTTTTTTTAAGTTTTTTAACATTAGATTGCATTCGGTAGTTCTGAAAAATAAGGAATGATATTCTTTTATTCTATAATATGATATCATAATATTAAAAAAATGAGACCTACTACGTACATAAAAAAATTATATAGAAGTAAATTTATAAACTGATATAGTTTCATAAGATGCGTTAGATTTATTTTACAATATGATATATCATATTAAGTCACGTTAATTTATCAATCTATCTTTATGTAATCAGTTTATGACTATTATATTTATTTCTTTAAATTATAGAAAGCATTTAATATATTTTGAGAAGATGAATGTTAACTATAGTTTTAAGGAGTGCAAATTTTGCATAGATCAAATTTTTTTTAGAAATAAAAAATAAAATAAAAAAGTAAAATTCATCATAAAAAAAATAGAATAATGTGCTCGTTGACCCACTAAGAGCATTTATATTGGTCTATACATATGTATATATAAGATCATATTTACATAATATAATTTTAAAATCTTCTAAATTAACTTATGCATATTCAAATATTTAACCTGTTATAATCGATGTTTAGGCATGGGCATAGTCCCTGTTGATTCTCAAATTCCCCTGCTTTTCAGGAGCACAGTTCCAATCTAAAGTCAAAATGTTCACCGACCAAAATCAAGCAATCATCTCTTCTCTTTTTCAACGATTCTTCCTGTGATTACGCCCACCCTTAAGAAAGAATTCCTTCAACGTTACTTCACAAAAAGCAATTAAATATTAGTATTCATCAATTTTTTTTATCCATTTTAATGTATTTTCTCATCATGCCTATTTCACGCGAATCTCATTTGCCACAAAGTTCATTTTTTTAAAATGAATAACCTCCTATAACCTCCAAGAAGCAATCAATTACATTTTGGGGGCTACTTAAACTAACCGGAGGACAAATGTCATAAATCATATCCATAACCAACCAAGTTCGAATTGAACAGGGAATATTAAAGCATACAACATAATGTTTAGATTCCGAAATAATTCTATTCGAAGGTATTACACTATATATCATTTACATGACATGATTTGATTTAAAATATAAATTTTAAATTTTAAATTTTACAAATCAATTTGATTTAGTATTCATATGGACTGTGTGTGGTACTGTAAAGGTCTTTAAATATTCGGAATTTTTCTGAAAGAAAGAGATTCTAAAAAAGATGACGTGATCGGATTTCTCTCCATGTATATGACCTCAAATTAAAGGCAATACGACATTATTTCCACAGGACTTTCAGTATTGCCAGGCATAGATCAAGCCAGGAATAGGTAGGAGAACATGCCGAAACCAACGTAATTATAATTATGCCCTCCCACGTTCTGCCTCTCTTATTTACTTTGTTTTTCCAGTACTCTCTTTTCTTTTGCTTCCTTTTTCTTTTTCCCTCCTGGTAGATGCCTAACTAACTCAACCGCCAGGGACTGAGGGTAGGGTCCTTCCCTTAATTTCAGACATCAAAAAAGGAAAATGCCACACTTTTGACTAGGACTACTCCAAGAGATCTGATGCTCCTTTGCTTGGGTGTTTTTGTTCTTGTTGCAAAGATTAGATTAGACAATCTCATGGAATGCACATGCAGCGTGAACTATATGCCATCATTTTCCAACCCCACGGTGTTTGCCTTTCCTCAATCCACGCATAATTACCCGGGGGAGTGGGTCTTTATCCTGCCACCAGAAAAAGGGTCTATAAAAGGGACCTGAAAATTTCAATACCCACAAATTAACACACCAAACTACTTCCCCTGTTTCTCCTTAATGGCTTCCTTCTTTAAACCCTTATTTCTTTTCTTCCTCCTAGTGCTTATCTCTTCATCTCTCCAAGCTGAAGCCAGAGAGAGCAGGTTCTTTAACAAGTTCAAACGCTACATAGACCCCAAAGTTTCCATTTCTGAAGCCCCTAGCCCAGCATTAGCAGAACCAGATATCGCACCAGCACCAGCAACATCAGAACCAGAAATAGCATCATCACCAGTAGTAGCACCGACACCAGCACCAACTTATTCAGAAAGTGAGTATGGCCATGGCCTTTACGGTCAAGGATCTAGCCAATTCCCAACCAAGACGCCCTCCACCACCACCATGTTTGAAGATGAACTTCTAACTGAAGAAGTCAGCGGTGAAAGCTTTGAGACCGGCTACCCGAAGACCAACTTGTACAGTAACAATGGCAACCCGAACAATTACAACAACAACGGCTACGGCAGCAGTTACAATAACGATAATGGGTATACAACTAGCTACAATAGCAATGGCTACGTCAACAACCACAATGGCAATGGCGGCTACAACAACTACAATGGCAATGGCTACTCCAACAACTACTACAACAGCAATGGGTACCAGACTGAGAGACAGGGGATGAGTGACACGCGGTTTTCGGAGAATGGCAAGTATTATGTTGATGTTCAAAATGAGAACAATCCTAATGGGTATCAAGGTTACTATGGAAATAACAAGTTCCCAAATGAGTTCAACTCCATGGGAGAGTACGAGAAGCAGGAGGAGCCTGTGCCATAAAGGAATGGTCCATGATCAACATAGAGAGAGAGAGAGAGAGAGAGAGAGAGAGAGAGCTGGTTTAATTTAAAGGTGATAATGGACTTTAATGTGTCCTGATCTCGCAGGTTTTTCTTTTCTCCTACAGATTTTATTCCTACAGACCGTATTAGCAAATGATAGAAGGCACTCCCTTATAGTACCTGGTTAAACAATTTTATGAATGGTGCTTTCGCTTTTCTTCGAGACTGAATTGATATTGATTTTTGTGATTGATGTACAAGTTGGGATGTCGATTTTAAAGATGACTTGGGCTTGTTTGGATTCGCAAGTCATCTCAGCTCATCTCAACTCATCTCACTACTATTCATTACTATTCAGCAACTTTAACTCACAAATCTCACTACTATTCACAACTCATCTCATTACTATTCACAATCCATCTCAACTCATCTCAGCTCATCTCAAGTCATTTTAAGTTTTATGGCCGGCCAGAGAAAAGTACTAGCAAACCTCTATTTCATGCTCTGCTTCATCCCATTCTCTCTCTCCATATTTCTCAAAGAAACAAATGAGAGGCCCTCCAGACGGACGCCGTGTTATTGGAGGATTTACACCCTCCAATATGAGGGTGAAATAAGTTCGGCTTTGAATTTAGGTGGGAGCGAAACACGGAAACTTATCCCATAATTTCACTCACTTTGTTCTCCCTTTGTCCACTCTCCCTCTCTCTCTCTCTCTCTCTCTCCACGGTGCCATGCCCTTGCTCTTGCCCATAAACTCTCTCTTTCTGCCAATATTCTCTCATTCTAGTGTATTACTTGAGTTGAGGCTCATTCAAGATATTTAGTGATATAGAGTCCGTTGATGGAAATACAATTCCATTGGAATCAGATTGGTCCGTTGATGGAAATACAATTCCATTGGAATCAGATTGTTTTTCTTCTGAGATTGCTTTTTTCAGCATGGAATTTATCTCTCTTTCTTCCTTGGAGATTCTTTTCCAGTCACTGTTTTATCTTCCTTTTGCATATAATTCTCGTTTAATTGTTCAGTACACGTAGACTTTGTCTCGCAGCCCAGTGAGTCAGTGACTTTGTCGACGGTGAGGACAAGTGAGGGGTGAATGGACTTGCAGGGTGAGAGGAAATCGATGGTGAGGAAATCAAGGGTTGAGAGCTTGAGAGACTGAAGTGAAGAGAGAGAGAGAGGAAGAAACAGACTGAGGAAGGCCAAAGAGCAGCATATAAGATGTGAGGTGTAAGGGTTCTGTTTGTGATAGAATGTAAATATGGAAATGAAAAAGAGTGATGCTGTGTATATGATGAAGAAACAAAATGATAGGCCAAGTGTTTGATAAAATGGCACTGAAATCTCAAAATGCCAATAGGGTGCTTCAAGGGATTCCCTAACCTCCAAGATAGACAAGTCCTTAATATTTTCTAGATGATTCTTTGTGGTGCTCTGGACGTACATAAAAGGGTTGCAGCCATAACAAACTAATATAATGGCAATGCAACACGTGTAAAGCAAATAACAACTGCAGTTGTAACGGAAAGCAAATGACAAACGAAGGAAATAATAAAAGGTAAACGACAAGCAGCTTTATTCTTGAACTAAGCCGAACGACTGGTAGCTTCCATTCCCAATTGATTAAACGGTGTGCTTCACCTTTAAACGGTGCGTTCTGAGTTCTCATGTCTTTAAAACTTCCAAACCTCATTTCATCCCGACATAACCCTAACTCCGTAGTTTCTTTCTCTAACTTCTATGTGTCGTCTTCCTCTTCGCACTAGAGAGTCCCCTAACATGAGGCAACCCACTGTAAGTATTATGAAATAATGACACATTCCCATTGGGGGTGTAAAAAGTAGGATTGTTTATCCGGATCGAATTTTAATTTTTTCCCAGCGTGATTTGGAATCCGATTTCTCGGGTTGCAAAACTCGGGTACACTCAATCCGAGTACCAGGTTTTAAACCTGGAACCCAATTTTTTTTTCTCTTCAATTTGAGTGTTTTGATTTCTCACTCTACCTCTACACACCAATTTCTCGTTAGGGAATATGGCAGGAAAGCTTATGCATGAGGTTCAGTACTTTGACTATGTTGGAGGACTTGCTGGTGAGAAGGTTTTTTTTTTTTTTTTTAGAGAGAATAATCTGTCGAATATTTCATCCAAACATGTTCAAAGCAGTTCAAAACAAATCAAATTAAACCCAAAATCTTTCTTAAGACAACTACTAAGATACTTGACGAAACAACTGTCTTCTTAACAAATAGATAACAAACTATAATGAAATACGACCAAATAGAAACGAACCCAGCTCTTCCAATTCAAAATCTGAGTTTGGTAAAGAACCACCTATTCTTCCCAGACTTGAAGCGCTCCTATAGCCTCTTCTTGGTTTCATTTTTCTTTTATTGCCTTTGAATTTCGTATTTATATTTAAAAAGTACAATCGAGTTGGCAAAGCATATCATAGTATGTAGTTTGGATTGAAGAAAAAGGAAAAAAAACCAAGTTTCGGGTTGTAAACCCTCCATGGGAAGGCCCTTACATTGTAGTGGCAAACCACAGACTGGGAGCGTACCACCTCAAGGATGCTATAGGGCGTCAACTACCTCACCCATAGAATGCAGAGTACCTACGAAAGTACTACGTTTAAGGAAAATATATGTAGCTTTCTTTTATTTCATTTGTTGATTTACTTATTGATATCATTTTTTTTTCAATAATAAATGCCCGCACCTTTTGTCCACCTTTTCTTTGGTTCTATTTTTTGACAAAAGCAAAAGTATGACCAAGACTTAAAAAAAAAAAAGGTGACGTGGTTAAGAAATCTCCCACAAACCTAATAACTGTTATGGATGTGTTTCACCGTCACCACCTTATAATCATCTGCAACCAAAGAGTATAGAGCTGGGGGTTCAAGGGAACGCACCCGATGTCTAAGACAGTGATTTGAAGATAATAATAATAATAACAATATTCGATCCCTTTTACTAACCTGGATTCCTCCTTTATATAGAGCTCCACGAGTTATCTTTGTTCTCTTATCGGATAATGGTTATCTTTTATTCGAATTCAAATTTAGAGATCATGGTTCATCTCTTAGCAGATTTGAATGATAACCTTTTTTATCATCTACCACCGACTGGATAACTATCCAATCGATATTAGCTATGGGCTGGGTTCCCTTGGTATTGAGCTGGGCTTCTCGGTAATGATACATGCTTTGGTTATTAATAAGGGTCCAGGCCCACTTTGGGGGCTAACCGGCCAGGATATCCT
This sequence comes from Juglans regia, assembly GCF_001411555.2. Classification (NCBI taxonomy): domain Eukaryota; kingdom Viridiplantae; phylum Streptophyta; class Magnoliopsida; order Fagales; family Juglandaceae; genus Juglans; species Juglans regia. Next base: position 23,169,378 of record NC_049901.1, on the reverse strand, counting down.
CTTCATCCCAGTTCGGCCAGGGTCTAACCCAAGTTTGAAACCTAGGTTCCAGTTCGGGTATACCCAGGTTTCCATACCGGAACCTGGATGAACAGTCCTGATAAAAAGCCCAAAAGAACTACACCCGATTTTAAGATGAACTCGAAACGAATATATATGAAACACCCCCTTGTGTTCTGGCTAATTTAGATTTAGGACCTGCACAATTTTTTTTTTTTTCATGAAAGGATGTTATTGCTCAATAATTCTTATAGCATTTCAAGAGAAACAATAGATTGAATACACGACATAATTTCTTTCAATCTTATAGTGTCCTCCTATAGAGATAACGCTTCTCAAGCAAGAGTATGGGCAACTTGATTGGCTTCTCTTTTCGTATGGATAACTGACCACTTGTTTGGCTCCATACGAAATTTCAAACCTGCTTGGCTCCAATCTGAATTCTCCTTGGAGAAGTTTTTCACTACCTGAAGAGCATCCCCTCCAAAATGAGTGATCGAATACCCATCTCTTTACAAAATTTTGTTGCAAACATCACTGCATAAGATTATGCAACTTGAGCATTTACAATTAGAGTTATGTTTGCTCGAAGAGAACCTATTACTTGGGCTTCTTCATCCCTTACGATAACACTAATACCAATTTAATAATGCTCTACCAATAGAGATTAAAGTCATGACATAATAGAGAATAAAAGTGTTCAAATAAAAACACAGTTATAGAAATTTGTACTTACAAATAAATAAATTGTAGAAATTTGTAAAACCTAAAATCTCAAATAACTTGCTTTCATCAACTCCTAAAAATTGTTTATTTTTTACAATACTCTGTCAATTTACGATTAAAGTCAAGTCATGTTAGATTATACTATTGTTCAAACAAAAATACTTTAACGACTTGATCTAGTATTATTAAAGATGCAATATGGTTGGGCTTAAATTAGGTTTAAAGAGCGATTTGGATTTGAGCGATTCATGGACAAATTGGGCTCTATTTAACTAGTAATTAGTCCAAGAAAGTTTCCAAAAGCCCGAAGATAATTATCGGATGAATTGGATTCATTTTAGAATTTAATATCACACATAATTTTTCTCATTTTAAATAATCAGTTTATATTTTACAAAGTTTGAATCTGAATCCATTGATCGCTTTGGAAATTACTACCAAATTTCATCTAAACTGTCCCAGTTCTTATAAAATCTTAGCCATTGATTGGATAAATTTTACACGCCTATTTCATCTCCAAATTTTCAATGCCAAATCGTCTTATAAAAAATAATTAGGCAATCCTATTCAATCCGCACACAGTCCGCATCATGCGCAACTACTTCATTGAGTCAGTTTTTTCCTTATACACTTTGAATGTCAAACTCTCACAAACTGAGCCATTGTTTGACTCTAAATCAAACAAATCTAACAATCTCTCTCGTCTATATGTACACCTCCTTCCTTCTACAATTCTCAAAATAGGACTCCTCAAATCTCATACCAAGCCTCCACCATCTTCTTGAAGCTTCTACCACCGTCATTGATCTCAGCTGAGCAATCCAAATCTGCCATACTTCCCCTCGTTGTTATCGTCGTAGTCTTCAATCAGATTTTCATCTGTAGCAGGCCTCTCCCCTCTTGGTAAGCTCTCGGACATGCTCTCTCTCTTGATTTCTCTCTCTTCTCACTTTTCTCTCACAACTCTCTTTCCGCTTCTCTCTCTCTCTCTCTCTAAATACTATTGGATTCCAATTATTTCCTTTAGAAAAAAAGCTAGTAGCCTACCATAATTAATCCCCCTATGAGACTAAATTACGTTATTACCCTCACCCTCCCTTTTTTCTTTCATTTGCTTCTATCTCATTAAACCCCATTAATTTAAATGGTTTTATCTTCCAAGTTGAATATGCGACTTGAAATATAAAACAAATTATATTACTTTCAATTTTAGCACTTCATTCAAACAAGTGTACAATTTGTACTTCATAAGAAATTTCATTCATGGCTTTGATTTTATCCACATATTTTAAAGTTATTATAAATGTCTTTTAAGTCCATTGCCGTGTAACACTTTCATAAGGTATTGTAGATATTATATTATTATAAAAATACCGTCTAACCTTTCCAGTAAAGCATAACCCACTTGCCAAGTTGAAAATTTTATTACACTATTGTCCTTGACTTCTAAATCATGGTAGGAAGTGATTTCTTGTGAGATTAGAGTTTGATTTCATGTAATGATTTATGATGCGAGATTTTGAAATTAACACTTGATCATAAAATTAAGAATAACACACATTAGTTAGTTATAAATATTATTATTCAAACCATTTCTTTAGAAACCAATGTTCATATATCACTCATATCATGATATCTGCAAGTACATCACTCATCATAATTCATGATCATGTCTCATTTCGTATATTATAGTTATGTATGTATTATGCATGTCATGAATCTCACGTTGCATAAGGCACGTAAGCTTTCACATGATCAAGTGTAAGATATAAAAGATCAAATCAGTTATGAATCTATGTGATTCAGATGCACATAGGTGATCATTCAGATGCATGGTACTAATGTGATTTTATAGGTACATGTCAAGCTACGGACTTAAGCTTGGTCCACCATAGTATGTTAGAAAACTTTTAGTAATTTCCCTTGTAGCCACTGGATGTAGAGCGGTGTACAACATTGCACACAGAGTTAAGTGTATGGGTTAGTAAGATAAGTATGATAAGTCAAATAATTCAAAACAAGTCATGCATATCATAAGAATATGTATGAATTTTTAAGTTTTCAGCATGAAAATATTTTATGAAAAACTTATATTAAGTATGTTTACGTTATGATAAGTTTGTTACTAAGTCTTCGACTCAATTTAATTTTATTTTATATTTTTTAAACCACTACAGGTGAGAATATTTACGAAGATAGAGATTGCAAGACGGGAATTGGGCCGAGAAAACGTGGCAGATGCCTAGATCATGTATATATATATTTTAAGCTATGATTTTTATAATAACAAAGTTGAGAAATTTTTAATAAATGATTATGTGCACTCTCTTTTATCTGTATTTTTAATAAAAAAAATTGATTGTATTATAATGAATCTTTGTACCTAGCGCTTTCTTTATAATAACAAAAATATTTTAAAGTTAATGTCAGTAGAAGCAATCCGGCTCCTGAGAAATTCTAAAATTGATTGTATTTTTAACCATGGGAAGCAGGACATTACAAATACAATTGCAGAAATTTGTATTTATAATAAAATAAATTGTAGACATTTATGAAACCTAATGTCTCATATGGCTTATTTTGATCACTTGCAAAAAAATGATTACACTCTTAACAATAATTTGTTAATGAGAGATTAAGCTCAAAATATGTTATAGAATAAAAGTATTCGATCAAAAGCACAATTGCAAAAATTTGTACTTATAAAAAATAAATTACAGACATTTATGAAATGTGAGATCTCACATAGGTTACTTTGATCAATTATAAAAAGTTTTTTTAAGTTTTTAACAGTGTTTTATTAATAAGCGATTAAAGTCAGTACATGTTAGAGAATAGAGTTGTTCAAATAAAAACAAATTTGTTAAAATGTGTACATATAAAAATAAATTGCAGACATTTTTTAAATCTAAATTTTCACATAGTTGCTTTCATCAATTGTAAAAAATTGATTAAATTTTTAAATATGCTCTTTCAATGAGTGATTAAAGCCAAACCATCTAGAGAATAATATTATTCAAACAAAAACACAACTGTAGAATTTGTACTTATGAAAAAATTGTAAACATTTGTGAAATTAAGGCTGCTTTGGTTGCACATCTCATCCAATCTCATTTCATTTCATCTAATAGTTACAATTTTTCTAAATGTTCACACAAAAAATATTAAACAATTCAATTTTATCAAATTTTAAAATAAAAATTATATTATGACAATATTTTATTCAATTTCATCTCATCTGTATAACCAAATAAGGCCTAAGATAATATTATATCAACACTATCACAGAAAATTGCTAGAAGTTTCCATTAAAACGTTAAGTGGGAAAATAATAAAGATTTTTCTCCGGCATGTAACAATCGCATTAACTAACTATCACGATATGGGACATGACCTCATTCTTTCTCCATCTTCTAAGCACTTACCACATTGGCAAGAGTCAGTAAACCCTTATTGATATGTATGTCTAAACCACATGAACTAATAAATCAAATATGATTTAACAAATTTATTATTCCACATCAAATTCACAACATATGACTATCCAAAAAAGCAAGAAACTCCATAAACCTAATGTAATAGGATTGAAATTCCTAAACTATGGAAAGTCTCTAATGTGATAAATGTTAGATATACCTTTCTCGAAACACATTCCATCAGCACCCATTCTTTTTGCACATAAGATATTGTCACCAACGTCAACATTTATTGCTCCGCCAGGATGTGAGAATTTATTTTTCGTTCAATTATAATTATAAAGATAGCATGTGAGCTATTGAAAAATAATGAAATAAATAATAAAGAAAATGTTTTAAAATAAAAATAAGATGTGAAAGCTATATATGCAAAATAAGTAGTTTTAAGTTAATTTAAAATAATGAAATGTATACCATGATTGACTATTCGTATTTGTACTCTCAGTGGCACGAGAATGAGAATCTCGAGATAGATATGTCACCATATTTTTTTTTTCATATCTTCCACCTTAGTCACACTAACAAGTGTTATTATTTTATTAATTATTTCTCTTATTTGTATGTGAACTCTTGTTAACATTGTGGGTTTCACAAAAGATGCACGTTCAGCTTTTGAGAAGATCGATGAATTTGGATTAAGCAAATCAAACACTTCTTCCTTAAATAACTGTTATTAACATACTAATCCTAGAGAATGAACTCAATTTTTGAGACAGAAAAAATAATAAACTCACCAAAAATATTGATACCTTAATAAATAATATTCTGATAAAAAAATTTTGAAAAATCTTTAATAGAACGAGATATTGTATTGAAAGTATAAAAATAAATATATAAAATTTCATATATAAAGAGATAAACGAAATCGATGGAGATATATGAAATGTAAAAACACTATCTTGAGTTATCATTTAATAGGAAGGAATTACTAACAGCATTGCTAGTCATCAATCATCATAACTCTCATGCTCGAAACTTGAATGAATTGAGAACTTTTTATTGACATATTCATATCCAAAAAATATAATTTTTTGTAGCACTAAAACAATGGCTGGTTAGTAAATAAAATACTATTTAGTACTCATCAGACTCAACTTACATCAGTTGAGACAATATATGTGTCACATTTTTCATTCAAATACATTGTAGTCTAGTCATCATAGAGCATAATATTGTTCGAACAACAACACAATTGCGAACAATTGTGCATATAAAAAATAAATTGTAGACATTTGTGAAACATAATATCTCTTATAGTTTGCTTTTATCAATTGTAAAAAAAATTGTTTAAATGTTAATAATGCTATGCTAACGAGTGATTAAAGCCAGACCATGTTAGAGAATAATATTATTCAAACATAAACATAATTGTAGAATTTTGTCCTTACAAAAAAACCAAATTGTAGATATTTGCAAAACCTAAAATCTCACATTATTTCCTCTCATTAATTGCAAGAAATTGTTTAAACTATTAACAATACGTTGTGAGTTAAAGCTTAAAGTCAGATTATGTTAGAGAATACAAGTGTTCAAATAAAACACAATTGCATAATATTTTTTCTTTTAAAAAGATAAATTACAAACAATAATTGTAAAATCATAGAATGGTCGTTGCTACAGCTTGTAGGCAGTAGGGGCTCCGATTAGGGAATTGGATTTTATGCATATGTTTTTAGCATCTGAAATCGAATGGAAAGTGTTTGTCTCTCATTGACACATTAACCCTCATTAGGAGATTAGAGGGACAAGATGTTCTCTCAAAGCAAGCTGAGGCTATAACAGCAGCCATGAACAACAGTTTGAAAAATGTGTCTCACTCATTTGTTTCAAAGGCAGAGATACAGAAGATTAAAAAGATTCAAGAATCCAATCTCTCCAAATTTAAGTCCAAATTCTAAAGCTCACAGGAACACCATTTTTCTTTTGTTGCAACATGAGACTGAGAATGTTCGGAATGACATTGAGGAGATGCGCAGTGAATTTAGGTACGAAATCAACAAAATCACTTATGTTTTTAGGTCCACTTGGGAGCAACAAATTATGATGTACTAAAATAATGTGTAGATACTCTTGTTTCCACCTTTGCGATTGGAATTGCTGTAATTTGTATCTTGATGTAAACTTTTTATCTTGTATTACAAGTCAATTGTTGTTGCTAAAAAAAAAAAAACATATGTTATTCTTTTGAAGTTGCCTTTCGTTTTGGAAAGAATTGAAGATTTGATAGATAAATCTCAAGTACACAAGTGAGAAATTTGACGTTTGACCTCATGAGAAGTCTCATATAGTCAGTGTCGTGTTTAGATATTATAATCCATTTGATGTTTCCATCTAAAAAAAAAATAATGACTGGTTAACAATTAAAGTATTATCTAATGCTAGTCATACGCAACTTATATCAGATGACACATTATATGTCACATTTTTTACCCCATTACAATGTAGTCTGATCATGGTAGAGCTTAAAATTGTTCGATCAACAACACAATTGTGACATTTGTGAAATTAAAGATTTCGTATAGTTTACTTTTATCAATTGCAAAAAATTATTTAAATTTTAATAATAATATGCTAACGAGTAATTAAAGCCAGACCATATTAGAGAATGATATTATTCAAGTATAAACACAATTTTAGAATTTTTTTCACACAAAAAGAAAATGTAGATATTTTTGAAATCTAAAATATCACATAGTTTCCTTTCATCAATTGTTAGAAATTGTTTAAACTTTTAACAATACTCTGCCAATTAGAGGTTAAAATCATATCATATTAGAGAATAAAAATGTTCAAATAAAAAATAATTGTAAAATATTTATTCTTACAAAAATATAAATTACAAATATTAATTATAAAAGCTTATATCTCACATAAATTGTTTGCATCAACTACAAAAAATTGTTGCACTTTTAACAATGTTCTCTCAATTAATGATTAAACCCAAATTATGTTGGAGACTAATATTATTTGAATAAAAACACAATTTATGATAATAATATTATTTGAACAAAAACATAATTTTAACAATTTGTACCTCTCAAAAACAATTTGCAAACATTTATGAAACCTAAAATCATACATAATTCGCATTCATAAACTGCAAAAATTGTTTGAGTTCTAATAATGCTCTGCCAATGAGAGATTTAAAAAGTCAGGTTATGTTATAAAATATAAGTGTTCGAACAAAAATACAATTGTTAAAATGTATTCTTTTAAAAAAATGAGTTAGACATATTTGTGGAACCATAGACCTCATATTAATTACTTTAATCATTTGAAAAAAATTGTTTGAGTTTTTAACTATGCTCTGTCAATTAATAAAACCATACTAGAAAATAATATTGTTCAAACAAAAATGCAATTACTTATAAGAAAACAATTGTAGGCATTTATGAAAATTAATATCTAAAATAATTTGTTTTGATCAATTGTAGAAAATTGTTTAATTTCTTAATAATACTTTGTTGATGAGATATTAGAACCAAACCATAGTAGAGAATAAAATTTTTCAAACAGAAATACAGTTACAAAATCTTGTACTTATTAAAAAATAAATTGCGGACAATTGGGAAACTTAAGATCTCGCAGAGGTTGCTTTCATCAACTGCAAAAATTTATATAAGTTTTTAAAAATGCTCTACCAATGAGCGATTAAAATCAGTACATGTTAGATAATATTGTTGTTTGAATAAAAACACAATTACATAAATAAATGTAAACATTTGTGAAACCTAAACTCTCACATATTTTGATTTTATCAACTGTAGAAAGTTTTTTAAGTTTTTAAATATGCTCTGCCAATGAGTGATTGAAGTTAGATCATCTAGAAAATAGTATTGTTCGAACAAAATCACATTAACTGCAGAAACTTGCACTTATAAAAAAATAAATAGTAGATTTTTTTTAAACTAAATATCTCACATAAGTTGTTTTTATCAATTGTAAAAATAAATTAAACTTATAATAATACATTATTGATTAATGATTAAAGTCAAGGTATGTTAGAAAATACTGTTATTCAAACAAAAATATAATTGTCGAAGTTTATACCTATAAAAAAAATTTCAAACATTTTGAAAACTTAAAATCTAACAAAATTTACTTTCATCAACTACAAAAATTTACTGAAACTTTTAAATATGATATGTCCATTAGAGATTGAAGTCAAACCATGCTAGAGAATAAAAATATTCGAATGAAAATACAATTTTAAAAATTTGTACTTAAAAATAAATAAATTGCAGACATTTGTAAAACATAAAATCTCATTTAAATTGCTTTCATCAATTGCAAAAGATTATTTAAGTTTTTAACAAGGTTTTACCAATAAACAATTAAAGTTAGGTTATGTCAGAGAATATTATTATTCGAAAAAAACACATTTGCAAAAATGTGTACGAATAAAAATAAATTGTAGCCATTTTTAAACTCAAAATTTTCACATGATTTGCTTTCATTAATTGTAAAAAATTGTTTAAATTTTTAAATATGCTTTTACATTGAGTGATTAAGGCCAAACCATCAGGAAAATATTGTTTGAGCAAAAACACAACTGTGGATGTTTGTACTTATAACAAAAATTGTAAACATTTGTGAAATTATGGATGGTTTGGTTACACATTTCATCCAATTTCATTTCATTTAATCTAATAGTTACAATTTTTCTAAAATTTTACACAAAATATAATAAAAAAATTCAACTTTTCAGAATCTCAAAATAAAAATAACATTAAAAATTATATTTTGATAATATTTTATTCAATTTCATCTTATTCGTATAACTAATCAAAGCTTAAAATAATCTTATACCAAAACTATCACAACAAATTGCTAGAAGATTGTTCTCTTGCTTATAACAATCGCATTAACTATCTATCATGATATGGGACATGACCTCCTTCTTTCCCCATCTTCCAACCACTTATCACATTGACAATAGCCAGTAAACCCTTATTGATATGTATGCCTAAACCAATAAACCAGTAAATCAAATATTATTTAACAAATTTATTATTTCACATTAAATTCATAACATTTGGATATCCAAAAAAGTCAGCAATCCCATAAACCTAATGTAATAAGATTGAAATCTCTAAACCATGGAAAGTCTCTAATGTTATAAACGTTAGATATATCTCTTTTTAAACACACTCCATCAGCACCTATTCTTTTTCACATATGCAAAACCAGTAAGAATAACTAAATGTAGTTTTGCATATAAGATATTGTCACCAAGGTGATCATTTATTGCTTCGTCAGGTTGTGAGAATATGTTTTTTGTTGCATTGTAATTATAAAGATAGCACATGAGTTATTAGTAAACGATAAAATAAGTGATATATGGCTCAGCGTTAGAAACTATATAAAATCAAATAATATAAAAAATAAAATATTTTAAAATAAAAATAAGACGTGAAAGTCATAAATGCAAAACGAGTAGTTTTAAATTAATTTAAAATAATGAAATGTATACCATGATTGACTATTCATATTTGTGCCCCAGTGGAACTAGAATGAGAACAACGAGATAGATGTGTCACCTTATTTTCTTTTGTTATAACTTCTGTCTCACTCACATCATGAGTCTTATTCTTCAATTCATCGTTTCTCTTATTTGTTTGTGAACTCTTGTCAGCATTGTGGGCTTCTCAAAAGATGCTCATTCAACTTTTGAGAAGATCGATGAATTTGGGTCAAGCAAATCAAACATTTTTTCCTTAAACAGCTGTTATTAATATATTAAAAAATAGAGAATGAACTCAATTACAGAGACAAAAAAAATTAATAAACTGACTAAAAGTATTTACTACCTCAATGAATCATACTCTGACAAACAAATTTTGACAAATCTTTAATAGAACGAGATACTATATTGAAAGTGTAAAGGTAAATATGTAAAGTTTCGTATGTAAAGGAAGAAACGAAATTGATGGAGACATGATGTAATGTAAAAACACTCCATTGAGTCATCATCTAATAGGAAAAAACTACTAACATCATTGTTAGTCTCCAGTCATCATAACTCTCATGCTCAAATAACTTGAATAATTGGAGAACTTTTTCATGACATATTCAAGTCCAAAAAATAAAATTTTCTTTCACACTATGATAATGACTCATTGACGATCTTATCTCCCTATTTTATCTATTGTCTACAAAATCTCTTTATGGCAGTCTCCCTATAGATATTGGATTGGATTGGATTGGAGTAGAGACTTTCGTTGCCAAGGTGGAACTAGTAGGTCTTTTAGGATTTGAATTGTTTTCGATCGATTCGGTGATTTCTTGAGGGACCGAATGACCATTGCTGCAACTTGTAGACGGTGGGGGCAATCAGGAATACATTTGCGTATAAGCAGACTTACTGGGTTTGAGTTTCAACATCAGTGTACGATTCGTTTTTTGCTTCTTTGACTTCGATTAGGGAATTTGATTGTAGAAATATTTTCTGAGCACATGAAATCGAATGGAAATCAGTTGTTTCTCATTGACACATTAGCCCTAGTTAAGAGCTTAGAGGGACAAGTAGTGTCGTCGAAGCAGGCGGAGACTGTAACAGTAGTTATGAAAGACATCTTGGAAAACGTGTCTCACTCATTTGTTTCAAAGGCAGAGATGTAGAAGGTTGAAATAATTCAAGAATCCAATTTGTCCAAATTCAAGTCCAAATTTTAGAGCTCACAAGAGCACCATTTTTCTTTGTTGCAACATGAGACTGAAAATGTTCGGAATGATATAGAAAAAATGCAGAGTGAATTGATGTCAGACATAGAGAGACACACAGTGAATTGAGATACAAAATCAACAAAGTCACTTATGCTTTTTAAGGCCTACTTGAAAGCAGGAAATTACAATGTACTAAAATACTGATAGGTATTCTTGTTTCCACAATTGCAATTGAACTTGTTGTAATTCGTATCTTGATGTGAACTTATTGTATTGCATTACAAGTCAATTGTTGTTGCTCAAAAGAAGAAAACATAGGTTATTCTTTTGAACCTGCCTTTTGTTTTGGAAAGAATGGAAGATTTGAGAAATATATATTAACTATACAAGTGAAAGATTTGACACTTGACCTCATGTGAAGTCGCATGTAGTCAGTGTCATGTTCTGACGTTAGAATCCACTTAATATTTTTATTCCAAAAAACAAAAAAAGACAATGGCTGGTTAGCAAATAAAGTACTAAGCGCTAATCAAACTCAACTTACATCAGTTGAGACATTTAATGTGTCATATTTTTCACCCCAATACTTTGTAGCCCAGTCATGATAAACCATAATACCGTTTGAATAAAAACACAATTGTTCGTAATTGTGCATATAAAAAAACCAATTGCAGACATTTGTGAAACTAAAGACCTCGTAATTTGCATAAACATAATTTTACAATTTATCTTTATAAAAAAACCAAATCCCAGATACTTGAGGAATAAAAAATCTCACATAGTTTCATTTCATCAATTTTAAGAAATTGTTAAAACTTGTTAGCAATACTCTACTAGTTAGAGATTAAAGTCATATCATTTTAGAGAATAACAGTATTCAAACAAAATATAATTGTAGAATATTTATTCTTAAAAAATGATAAATTACTGATAATAATTATTAAAGCTTAGAATGGCCGTTGCTGCGACTTGTAGGTGGAGGAGGTAATTGGGAACATATTTGTAGATAAACAGATTTAGAGGGTTTGAGGAATTTCAACGTTTGTGTACGATCCATTTTTTGCTTCTTTGGTTTCGAATAAGTAATTAGATGATAAACATATTTTTTAGCATGTAAAATCGAATGAAAAACGGTTGTTTCTGATTAGAGGGACAATCTGTGCCTTCGAAGCAAACTAAGACTATAATAGCAACTATGAACGGCAGTTTGGAAAATGTGTCTCACTCATTTGTTTTGAAGGCAAAGATGTAGAAGATTGCAATGATTCAAGAGTAGGGGTGTAACCGATCCGGTCCGGTCCGGTTTTGGACAAAATCTAAGACCGAACCGGTATGTACCGGTTTTGTATTTTCCAAAACCGATTACGCACCGGTTACTCTCTTAAACTGATACTTCCGGTTTTACCGGTTTCTGGTCCGGTCCGGTCCGGTTTTTCGATTTTTTTTAAAATGTAAATTTCATAGTTTGTTATTAAAAATTTGTTTATAAAATAAAAAAACTGATTTAAAAAAATCTGTTTTACAAACTGTTATTACAAAAAATCTGTTTTAACTTTAAATAAAAAAATCTGCTTTACTAAAAATTACTTCAATAAAAAATCTGTTTTACAACAAAAAATCTGTTTTACTATAAAAAATATGTTTTACTATAAAAAAATCTGATTCACTCCAAAAAATGGCTTTTATAAAAAACAGGAAAAAAATCTGAAAAAAACTCGAAAAAAACTGTTTTACAAACTTATAAATATAACTACTACAAAAACTGAAAAAAAAATCTGCAATAAACTGACTTATCTACAATAAGTCCTTGCATATTAAAGGAAATAACTTAGTACTTACACATATATTTTTTAGAGCAATCACAAGAAATTCAAGAATGGACATCAACAAGCCTATGAGCCTATGGTAGAAAATAAGTTCAAAAGTCTAAATTAGAAGTCCAAAAGTCCAACAAATTACAAGTCCAAAAGTCTAAATTACAAGTCAAAAAAATTACAAGTCCAAACACTTAAAAAGTCTGAATTACAAGTCTAAAAATCCAACAAATTACAAGTCCAAATTACAATAACTTAGAACATCCAACAAAAAACTTCAATAACTATACACCAAGCCACCAACTCCAATGGTCCCTTCAACAATCAAGCAATTAATTATAATAAAAAGTTAGTAATTACATTAAATAATAAAAAAATTAAAGAAATATGTTATACAAGTTGACATACCTTAAATTTAATTATCTCCGGCCAAAGAAGTAGGTCTTGAAGAATTCCCTAAGTCTTCCATGATCTCTACACAAAAGGGAAAAAAAAATAAGCATAATAATTAAAACAAATTACTAATATGATTTACACTTAAGATATAGTTAAAGAAAAGGTGAATGATGCTACATACCTGTATCAATTTTTTCAAACTCCTCAACATCATCCATTAAAGTACGAATGTTAATCGGGGCAGAAGAACGGAGCCAATTTTGTGTACAAATAAGAGCTTCTACCATAAGTGGAGATAGGCTACTGCGGAATGGATCAAGTACTCGACCTGCTGTGCTAAAAGCTGACTCAGAGGCCACTGTAGATATCGGAACTGCAAGAACATCCCGCGCAACTCTTGAAAGCACGCGGTATCTAATGGAGTTGACCTTCCACCAAGTCAACAAGTCGAATTTCACATCATCTTCTTCACATTTTTCAGATAAATATCTCTCCAATTCAGATTTAGTCGCCAAAGAGTTATCCGACTCCAAACGCTTCTTAATTTGTGCATGGATTAATGATCTGAAATCACCTTGACCTACCCCAGCAGTTGAACTTGTACTACTAGCCCCTCTCTCGCTAGATTGGCTTATAGTTTGATCTTGTACCCCAACATTACTTTCATCATTTTCACAATAACTATCATATAAACGAGTCAAGGCATCTTGAACCCGATCCACCAACATAAAAACTTTTGAACTATTATCCTCATATATTCATTCAAAAATATATGTTAAACCACGCAATTTATACCGAGGATCAAAAACCAACCCAACATACAACAAAAGATTCATTTTTTCAATATTTCCCCAATACTTCTCATATTTAGATTTCATACTAAATGCCATTGTCCTCAAATTATGAGGCCCTTCCACACACTCCATGTTAATTGCAGCTTGAATTGTTGCTAGCTCAAATAAAAAGCTATTGCAAGTGACATAATTGGTCCCCGAGAAACGCAAGGTTGCATCATAAAAAAGTTTCAAAAATTTTGCAAACAACCTACTCTTATCCCAATCATCCATGGTTGGAGGCCCTAACTTGGATGTCCCTCCTCCACCCAACTCACTAACAGCATCATCATCATCATTATCATCCTCCCCAACACTCTTAATATATCCCGGATCTTCATCCTCTAGCCGTTCAAATGTTTTTTGAAATTTTTCAGCCCTATCTAACATCATATAAGTGGAGTTCCAACGGGTTGCTACATCTAAGCATACACCACTTTTACAAATAATGTCCTCATTGTCACAACATTGCTTAAATGTGTTCCACCTTTGTGGAGATGATTTTACATACTTCACAGCTCCTCTAATTCTTGCAATTGATTGATCATATTCTTTCAACTCATCCCGAACGATTAAGTTCAAGATATGAGCACAACATCTCATATGCAAGAACTCATGTTCCAAAATCGTATCCCTTCTATTCTTTGTCTTTCTTTTGAGATACGAAACTGCCCCATTGTTTGAACTTGCATTATCAAGTGTAATTGTAAACATTTTGGGCCTCCCCCATTCAAGCAAACACATTTCAATTTGTTTACCTAGTGTCTCACCCTTATGGTTTTCAACCTTGCAAAAATTGAGAATTTTTTTGTGCATGTTCCAATCTTCATCAATAAAATGTGCAGTGAGACACATGTAATTAAAATTTTGCACGGATGTCCATGTATCCGTGGTTAGACAAATGCGCTGCCCCTTAAAAGCACTTTTCAGCTTTTCTTTCTCTCTCAAATAAAGTTTATAAATATCTTTTGCAACCGTTACACGTGATGGAATCGCATTCCATCTAGGTTGCACAACAAGCATGAATTTTTTAAACCCCTCCCCTTCCACATATTTAAAAGGAAGCTCATCAACAACCAACATTTCTGTTAAGGCTTCTCTACACGCCTCAACACTAAAAGAAATAGGTACAAGCCCCCCACTGCTTGATCCAGACTGGAAACCCAATATAGATTGGTTTCTATCCACTTTCCTAAGTGGAGACTTCTTACATGTTTTTTCCAAATGCCCCAACATAGATTTTGTGCCATTTATATTAGGATCACAAGCATAAGTCATCCCACAAAGGTTACATGAAGCCCTAGGTTTCGACTTATCCTCAGTATGAATCTTTGTAAAATAATCTCAAACTACTGATCTTTTTCTACCAATAGATGGCTTACTTACATTAGATTTGGGAGAAAGCGGATCATTAGTCGTCATTGATTCCATAGTCCTTTGACTCCTTTCCACTGTAGGTTGAATATTGCCGTGTGTTTCTGTTTCATTTGAAGGATCCATATATGATTCTGTAGTAACAAAAATAAACATTAATTGTTGAGTAACTTTTAAGAAAAAATTGATAAACATTAAGAAAAAATAATAATGATTAGTAACTTTTATCAACCAATAATGATTAGTTACTAATTTACCCTAAAATCACAATAGAAAAATTATATTATCCTAGAACAAGAACTTAACTTTATAGCACATATATTAAATTATTAATATCATAACTAAATAGTGTTGGTTATAAACACGGTAACAAAACTGAATAAATCTCAATATCACAAAAACTGAATAAATCTCAATATCACAAAACTGTGAGATACGATTAAAATAAATTATCCTCAACTTTATCCTAATATCACAAAATTCAATCACAAAAATCCTAATATCACAAAACTGAAAACCCAATCACATATTCACAAAAATCTCAATATCACAAAACCTAATCACAAAAATCTTAATATCACAAAATCCAATCACATAAATCTTAATATGTAATTTCAAAAAAAAAAAAAAAACTTACCCAGGGGACTGAGAGACGAGATCGGGAGAGATGAGACGAGTACTGCCCTACTGGACTCGGGAGAGACGAGTACTTGAGAGCCTGAGACTGAGAGCAGGAGAGACTGAGATTCTCGCTTAAACGGCGCTGCGTGAGGACAGAGGCTGGAGGCGATTTTACTTTTCGTGAGGACGGTTTTTAGGGTTGAAGAGTCAAGACTTGAGAGAATGAGTCAATGACTAATGAATTGTAATAAATCAATGAAGGCTGAACGCTGAAGCTTGCGGGACCCATGTAATAAATTATAATGACTATGTGTTTTATTCTTAAATGATATTATGAATTTAATATAATTATATATAAATATTTGTAAATTGTAATACTAATACTGATACATTTAATGTATTTTCAATGTAATTTAATATAACTATATATAAATATTTAATATATTTAATAGACTATAATAATTTCATATAACTATATATAAATATTTGTAATACTGATGGCTTATATATATAACTAATACTAATAGTCTAATATAGACTATAGTTATAATTATACTAATATTGTTATACTAAATCACTATAACTAATACTAATATATACCTATACTAATAATCTAATATTAATACTATTATATAGTCCAATATATTATATAGCTATACTAATATATAACTAATATTATTAGTCTAATATAGACTATAGTCATACTAATATAATTTTACTAAAATACTATAATTAATGCTTATATATAACTAATACTATTATATATTATATAGTCTAATATATTATATAGCTACAACTAATACTAATATATATACTAAAACTAATAGTATATAGTATTATTATGATAGTATCACTATAATAGTATAATATATAGTTAGATATATATGATTAATATATATATAAAATATATACTATAGTAATTTAATATAACTATATATAAACATTTGTAATACATTTAATAGACTATAGTAATTTAACATAACTATATATAAATATTTGTAATATACATTTAGCCTACTAGTATAATTATATATTAGTATTAGTTATAGTGATTTAGTATAACTATATTAGTATAACTATAATTATAGTCTATATTAAACTATTAATATTAGTTAAATAGTTATAGACTTATATATTAGTATAGCTATATAATATATTAGACTATATAATAGATTAATAGTATTAATATTAGTCCATTAGTATAGTTATATTATATATATTAGTATTAGTTATAGTGTTAGTATAACTATATTAGTATAACTATAATTATAGTCTATATTAAACTATTAATATTAGTTAAATAGTTATAGACTTATATATTAGTATAGCTATATAATATATTAGACTATATAATAGATTAATAGTATTAATATTAGTCAATTAGTATAGTTATATTATATATTTTAGTATTAGTTATAGTGATTTAGTATAACTATATTAGTATAACTATAATTATAATCTATATTAAACTATTAATATTAGTTAAATAGTTATAGACTTATATATTAGTATAGCTATATAATATATAAGTCTATATAATAGATTAATAGTATTAATATTAGTCTATTAGTATAGTTACATTATATATATTAGTATTAGTTATAGTGATTTAGTATAACTATATTAGTATAACTATAATTATAGTCTATATTAAACTATTAGTATTATTTAAATAGTTATAGACTTATATATTATAATATTAATATTAGTATAGCTAAATAATATATCAGACTATATAATAGTATTAATATAAGACTATTGGTATAGTTATAAGTTATATATTAGTATTAATTATAAACTATATATTTAATATTAGTATTAGTTATAAACTTTTAGTAAAATCTTTTAGTATTAATTATAAGTATAACTATAGTCTATAGTCTATATTAGACTATTAGTATTATTTATAAACTTATATATTAGTATTAACATTTAATGTAATAATTTATAAATTATAATATGAAATTATTTCATATATGAATATATATAATTATATATATTATATATAAAAATTTCACATATAAATTTATAATTTTATATATTAATATATATATATATAATATATTGCATAAAACTTAATAACTTATATATAAAAATTTTTTTTTTATATTTTTTTTATGAACCGGTCCGGTCCGGTCCGGTCCGGTTCCAAAAAGCCTAAAACCGGAACCGGCCGGTTTTAGGATTTTCGAAACCGGTCCGGTCCGGTCCGGTCCGGACCGGTTTTCCGGTTTAAAATTACACCCCTATTCAAGAGTCCAATCTGTCCAAATTCAAGTTTGAATTCTACAGCTCACAGGAGCACTATTTTTTTTGTTGCAATATGAGACTAAAAATGTTCAAAATGACATAGGAAAGATGTAAGCGAATTGAGGTTTGAACGTAGAGAAGATGAAAAGTGAATTGAGGTAGGAAATTGACAAAGTCACTCTTACTTTTACGGCCCTCTTGGAAGCAACAAATTACGATATACTAAAATACAGCATAGATATTCTTATTTCGACGTTTGCAGTTGGACTTGCTGTAATTCGTATCTTGATGTAAATTTATTGTATTGCATTCCAAATCAATTATTGTTAATCAAAATAAGAAAATATAGGTTATTATTTTGAAGCTGCATTTTGTTTTGAAAAGAAGTGAAGATTTGAGTGATAAAATCTTAAGTACACAACTGAGAGATTTAACATTTGAACTCATGAGAAATCTCATGTAATCAGTATCGTGTTCAAACATTATAATCAATTTGATGCTTTCATCTAAAAAAACAAAAAATGACATTTGATGGTTAGCAAATAAAGTAATATGTAGTGCTAGTCATACTTAATTTACATCAGTTAAGACATTTAATGTGTCACATTTTTCACCCCAATACTTTGTAGCCCAATCATGGTAGTGCATAATACCGTTTAAACAACAACACAATTGCGAACAATTGTGCATATAAAAAAAGAAATTACAAACATTTGTGAATCTAAAGACCTAGTATGGTTTGCTTTTATCATTTTTAAAAAAATTGTTTACATTTTAAAAAAGCTACGCTAACGAGTGATTAAAGCCAGACAATGTTAGAGAACAATAATATTCGAACATAAACGTAATTTTAAAATTTTGTCCTTAGTAAAAAATCAGATTGCAAATACTTGAGAAACCTAAAATTTCACACAATATCCTTTTATCAAATGTAAGAAATTATTGAAACATGTTAATAATACTCTGCCAATTAGATTAAAGTCAGATCATGTTAGAGAATAAAAGTGTTTGAATAAAACAAAATTGCAGAATATTTATTCTTATAAACTTATAAATTACAGATAATAATTGTAAACTTTAGAATTGACATTGTTGCGGCTTGTAGGCGGTAGGGGCGATCGGGAACATATTTGCGGATAAACGGATTTAATGGGTTTGGGATTTCAATATCAGTGTACTATCCATTTTCGGCTTCTTTGGCTTTGGTTAGAGAATTGAATTGTAGACATATTTCTGAGCAATTGAAATCAAATTGAAATTGGTTGGTTCTCGTTAACACATTAGCCATAATTAGGAGATTAAAGGGACAAGGTGTGCCGTTGAAGTAAGTTGAGGCTATAACAACTGCTATGAACGACAGTTTGAAAAATGTCTTACTCTTTTGTTTCAAAGGCAGAGATGCAGAAAATTGAAATGATTTAAGAATCCAATTTGTCCAAATTCAAGAGCTCATAGGAGCACCATTTTACTCTATTGCAACATGAGATTGAAAAGATTCAGAATGACATAGAGAAGATGCACAGTGAATTGAGGTCTGACATAAAGAAGACGCGCAGCAAATTGAGGTATGAAATCGACAAAATCACTCATGCTTTTAGGGTCTACTTAGTAGGAGCAAATTATGATATACTAAAATACTGCATAGGTACTTTTGTTTACATCTTTGCAGTTGGACTTGCTGTAATTCGTATCTTGATGTAAACTTGTTGTATTGGATTACAAGTTAATTGTTGTTGCTCAAAAGAAGAAAACATAGGTTATTCTATTAAAGCCGCCTATTATTTTAGTAAGAAATGAAGATTTGACAGATAATTCTCAAATATACAAGTGATAGATTTGACGCTTGACCTCATGAGAAGTCTCATGTATTTAGTATCGTATTCAGACTTTATAATCCATTTTATGTTTTCATCTAAAATAAAAAAAAATAATTGTTGATTAATAAATAAAATACTATCTAATGCTAGTCAGACTCAACTTACATTTGTTAAGACATTATATGTGTCACATTTTTTATCCCAATACATGGTAGCTCTGTTATGATAGAGCATAACACTTTTCGAATAACAACATTATTGTGAACAATTGTGCATGTAAAAAAATAAATTGCAGACATTTGTGAAACAAAAGATCTCGTAAAGTTTGTTTTTATCAATTGTAAGAAAAATTGTTTAAATTTTAATAATATTATGCTAACAAGTAATTAAAGCAAAACCACCATGTTTGAGAATAATATTATTTGAATATAAACACAATTTAAAAATTTTGTCCTTACAAAAAAACAAAATCACAAATCCTTGGGAAACTTAAAATCTCTCATAGTTTCTTTTCATCAATTGTAAGAAAATTTTTAAACCTGTTAATAATACTCTGCCAGTTAGAGATTAAAGTCAGATCATTTTAAAAAGTGAAAGTGTTCAAATAAAACACAATTACAAAATATTTATTCTTATAAAAAGATAAAATTACATATAATATTTGTAAAACTTTCGAATGACAGTTGCTACGGCTTATAGGCGAAGGGGCAATCAGAAACACATTTGTGAATAAGTGGATTTAGAGGTTTTGGAAAATTTCAAAGTCTATGTACGATCCGTTTTTAGCTTCTTTGGCTTCGATTTGAGAATTAGATTGTAGGCATATTTCTGAGCATGTAAAATTAAATGAAAATTAGTTGTTTCTCATTGACTTATTTACTTTAAGAGATTAGTGAGACAATTTGTGCCATGGAAGCAGACTGAGGCTATAATAGCAAGCATGAACGACGGTTTGAAAAATGTGTCTCACTCATTTGTTTCAAAGGTAGAAATGTAGAAGATTGTAATGATTCAAGAATTCAATCTGTCCAAATTCAAATTCGAATTATAGAGCTCACATGAGTATCATTTTTTTTATTGCAACATGAGACTAAAAAGATTCAGAATGACATAGAGTAAATGGCAATGAATTGAGGTATAACATAGAGAAGACGGACAGTGAATTGAGACATGAAATTGACAAAGTCACTCATACATATTTACGGTTAGACTTATTGTAATTTGTATCATAATGTGAACTTGTTATACTGCACTAGAAGTCAATTGTTATTGCTCAAAATGAGAAAATATAGGTTATTCTTTTGAAGCTCCCTTTTGTTTTGGAAAGTGAAGATTTGAGAGATAATTCCGAAGTACACGAATGAGAGATTTGATGTTTCACCTCATGAGAAGTTTCTTGCAGTTAATGTCGTGTTCAGACATTATAATCCATTTGATACTTTCATTCAAAAAAAAAGAAGACAATGAATGGTTAACAAATAAAGTACTATTTAGTTCTAGTCAGACTCAACTCATATCAGTTGAAACATTATATGTGTCACATTTTTCAGCCTAATACATGATAGTCCGGTCATGGTAAAACATAATATTGTTTGAACAACAACACAATTGTACATATAAAAAAATAAGTTGTAGACATTTGTTAAACTAAAGATCTCATATAGTTTGCTTTTATTAATTACGAAAAAATTGTTTAAATTTTAATAATGCTATACTAACGAGTGACTAACGCCAAACCATATTAGAGAATAATATTATTCAAACATAAACACAATTTTAAAACTTTTATCCTTACAAAAAAATCAAATTGCAGATATTTGTGAAACCTAAAATCTCACATAGTTTCATTTTACCAATTGCAAGAAATTGTTTAAACTGTTAACAATACTCCACTAGTTAAAAATTAAAGTCGGATTATGTTAGAGAATAAAATTGTTAAAACAAAATACAATTTACGAATATTTATTCTTATAAAAAGATGAATCACAGATATTAATTGTAAAACTTTTTTATCTCACATAGTTGTTTTCATCAACTGCAAAAAATTGTTACACTTTTAATAATATTTTCTCAATTAATTATTAAAGTCAGATTATTTTATAGATTAATATTATTTGAATAAAAACATAATTTTAAAAATTTGTACTTTACAAAAACAATTTGAAGACAATTGTAAAACCTAAAATATCACATAATTCATTGACATAAACTACAAAAGTTGTTTAAATTCTAACAATGCTTTGGCTATAAGAGATTTAAAATGTCAGGTTATGTTATAAAATAGAAGTGTTCGAACAAAAATATAATTGCAAAAACTTGTTCATTTAAAAAAATGAATTAGGCATATTTGTAAAACCTTAGATATCATATTAGTTACTTTAATCAATTGAAAAAAATTGTTTGAGCTTTTAACAATGCTCTGTCAATTAATAATACCATATTAGAACATAATATTGTTCAAACAAAAATGCATTTGCATAAATTTGTACTTATAGGAAAACAATTGTAGGCATTTATGAAACTTAATGTCTCAAATAATTTGTTTTGATCAACTATAAAAAATTATTTAAACTCTTAATAATACTCTGCTAGTAAGAGATTAGAACCAAACTATGTTAGAGAATAAAATTTTTCGAACAAAAATACAGTTACAAAATCTTGTATTTATTGAAAAATAAATTGCGGACAACTGTGAAACCTAAGATCTCACATTGGTTGCTTCCATCAACTGCAAAAATTTGTATAAGTTTTTAAAAATATTCTACCAATGAGTGATTAAAGTCAGTTCATGTTAGAGAATACTATTGTTCGAATAAAAACACAATTATAGAAATTTGAACATATTAAAATAAATTGCAAACATTTGTGAAAGCTAAGCTCTCACATATTTTGATTTCATCAACTATAGAAAAAAATTTAAGCTTTTAAATATGCTCTGCTAATGAGTGATTAAAGTTAGATCATCTAGAGAATAGTATTGTTCAAACAAAAACACATTAACTGCAAAAACTTGCACTTATAAAAAAATAAATTGTAAATATTTTTAAAACTAAATATCTCACATAGGTTGATTTCATCAATTGTAAAAATTGTTTAAATTTTTAATAATGCATTGTTGATTAACGATTAAAGTCAAAATATGTTAGATACTAATACTATTCAAACAAAAATATAATTCTCGAAGTCTGTAATTATAAAAAAAATTGTGAACATTTAGAAAATTTAAGATCTCACAAAATTTACTTTCATCAACTACAAAAATTTGTTGAAATTTTTAAATATGTTATGCTAATGAGAGATTGAAGTCAAACCATGTTAGAGAATAAAAGTATTCAAACGAAAACACAATTGTAGAAATTTATACTTAAAAATAAATAAATTACAGATATTTGTGAAATATAAAATCTCATATAGGTTACTTTCATCAATTGTAAAAGATTGTTTAAGTTTTTAACAATGTTATGCCAATGAACAATTAAAGTCAAGCCATGCAAGAGATTATTGTTCGAATAAAACACTTTTGTAAAGATGTGTGCTTATAAAAATAAATTGCAGACATTTTATAAACCAAAATTTTCACATGGTTTGCTTTCATCAACTCTAAAAAATTGTTTGAGTTTTTAAATATGCTCTTCTAATGAGTGATTAAAGTTAGAACATCTAGAAAATAATATTCTCCGAACAAAAACATAATTGCAAAAATTTGTTCTTATAAAAAAATAAATTGTAGACATTTGTGAAACTAAAGATCTCAGAAATCGCTCAGTCCCGATTTTTGTCCTAGCTACATGAAAATGCATAAGTTCATAATCATAATAGCTGATTTTCAAAGCAACATATCAATTACCACAATCCAAACCTGCAACCACCACGTCACCTGTTAATAGGAACGCCAACAACTAATGGCTAAGTTCGGGATGTTTCGTTCATCTAGAAAAGAGACTTTCATACTGTAAGTAATCCTCAGACTAACATTCGAAATAACTGTCGTTGGAAATTGTGAAATTGTGAATCATGTAGTCTGGTTGTGAATTGGCTAGATGCCATGTGAAGTGATGAGATTGTTATGCATTTTTTATATGGTAGTATCTTGTGAAGTGATGGAATTATGTGGAGTTTGTATTGTGGTTGTATGTCATATGAAGTGACAGGATCAAATTTGAAGTTTTGTTGTGATTATATGCCATGTGAAGTTATAGGATTATTTTACAATTTGATATGTAATTGTTTATTGTGTGCAATTTGTAATATGATTATATATCGTTTGAAGTGATGAGACTATTGTACAGTTTATGATGTGATTGTGTTAATTTATCATACGTTGAGTTAAGTGATATATAGATTGCGTATGACTATGTATAGTAATGTGTAATTAAAAATACATTTTGTAGTGATGTGATCCTAATACATTTTGTAACACCCTCTTCCCTAAGGTAACGAATGTCACGTACTTTCGTAAATAAAGTCAAACAATAAACTTGCATAATTAAATTAATCATTGTTTATTACATATAAGAGTTGATAAAATAAATCATGTCTTAAACAACATAACTAAAATTTTCAACCCAATTGAAATGGAAAAGACAGTCACACAATAAAGTCACTAAATTCTTAGTCTGGTTCTTCTAAGTTTGGTCTACCTACTCGTAATGATCATTATCTTCAATTGGGTGGTTAAAAATACGAAATTAAAATTAAAATGAGTCAAAGACTTGGTAAGAAATCCAAACGTAAGGTTTTCATATTGAAAATTTAAAATCATGACTAGTCATACTAATACTTATCCTATGCATAAGTTATCTTGATTTATCTGAATTAATTGACTAATTTAACTGTTCTGACTTATCTAACTTATCAACACACTTCACCATATATGTAAAGTTGTGCACTGACCCCCACATCCCATGACTGCAAGGGGAGCCACTGAGGTAGTATTCTAGCATACTCTAGTGGACTACGCTTGAGTTTGTGGATTGCACATCCACGCTAAATCTACATTTGTACCATGCATATAAATGACTATATAATTAACTTGATCTAATTTTATCTTGCACTTAAATTTAAGAAAGATGATGTATCTTATACGACATGAGATATATGATATACATAATAATATAAATAACTGTAAAATATTGAATCTGAACATGATGTAGAAAATTAAGATACAAAGTGTGCAATGATGAATGACATGCATGCATAAATCATAACGTGATATACAAAAATTGGCTATAAAAGAACTAGCTTTAATAATAATCTATCTAATCTAATTAACATATACTAATCCTAATTTATGATCAAGCTACTTACATCGTTGCGTTGTTTCCTGGGTTTCACTTCGTAGCTTGACACTTATACGAAGTACGAATAATAACTAACGCTTCTAGAAAAACATGTCGAATATTCTACTTAATTAAATAAATATATATTAGCTAAGGAAATTCAATCTAATTGAATATTCAGTTATATACTGAAATTAATAACTACTAGTATCATATAATTATTTAAATAATAATATCATATCTAGTCTTTCAAACATAATCTAGTAAGGAACATATTTTATCTAAATCTATTAAATAACGGTGGAAATATTTAGTTCATAAAATAGATTTAATATTACTTAATATTAAAATTCTTGTAAACGATTATTATAGTCAAATAATAACTTAATATTTAATAATATATTTTAAATCTCTTAAATATTTTTTGTAAAAGTAAAGTTTATAGGCTAACATATTTATTCAATTTAAAACATAATATTAATATAGTTTATAGAAATATATAGAACCGAACGTAACAAAAAGTTTGAGCCAAACATAAGATACAAGTCTAAATTAATATCCATTCCACATAAACTCAACTCAAAACATAAGAAATCAAGCCCAGCCCTAGTTGAAGACATAGGCCTCGTTTGGATAGTGAAAGTGTCTCATCTCATCTCATTTCATCATTATAGTTTTTTCAAATTTTCATACAAAATATAATAAAAATTCAATTTTTTCAATTCTCAAAACAATA
Organism: Juglans regia; assembly: GCF_001411555.2. NCBI lineage: Eukaryota > Viridiplantae > Streptophyta > Magnoliopsida > Fagales > Juglandaceae > Juglans > Juglans regia. The sequence continues at coordinate 23,143,390 of NC_049901.1, read as the reverse complement.
ATAATATTAAAAAATAATATTCTAAAAATATTTTATTCAACTTTCAACTTTCATCTCAACTTAACTCATTATCCAAACGATACCATAATTTACCATGGCTTACATTCAAAATGCAGCAACGTAATAACCCATAAAAATAATTTTCAATATGTTGTATGGAAAAGCTACATGGAAAAAGATTAAATGGTATTTAAGTAAAAGTATTTAATGTGTGACTGCATTTCTAGAAGGCTAAAACAAGGAAAGTTTGCTTTCAAAAACACAAAAGAATGGGGCCAAAACTTATCGAGGGAGAAGAAACGTGCGATTGAACCAAAGATGGCCGTATCCAAAAATTACGGTGGCGTCCAAGATCAACAACGACAAAGGTGATGAGAGAGTACTTAGAGAGATGAACTATTTGTTGCCGTCAAGTTAGAGAAAAAAAACACGTGGAAGAAAGAGGAGAAAGAAGAGCTCGTCGGGGCCTACCGTAGCGTCGCAAGGTGACAGAGGGTGATTACTTGCCGGTTTATGTGGTTGTTGGCGTATTTTGTGATGGCTCCCAGTGGTAGCTTCCAACGAGGGAGAGAAGGGCTAGCATTCTCTTTTTTGGAATGGGAAAACAAGGGACTTTTATGTTGGTTGTTTATGATGGCTACGACTTGGCTTTGCGTGGAGGAGCATGTGGTGGAGAAAGAAAGCTATAGCGTGGTGGCGTTGGTCTTCTTGGTGGGTGTTGTTTCTGCCGTGAGAGTGGCGGATGTGTCGTCGCACCACAAACACTTGCAAGAACTAATACAAATTCTTCATGCTCAATGGCTAGTGCTCGTTCGTGTGGTGCGACCTGAGAGGATGAGATGCCTGCATGGGGAGATGACAGTACGTGCAGTAGGTTTTACACCATCATCGTAGGCTGTTTGAGGCAGTGCAAGAGGTGTCGTCGTGAGGTTGTTGTGTGGTTGCTAAAACATAGGTGTTTAACTGAGCGGTTTACAGTGCAACCGTGGTTTGTTCTCCGACCTGGCTGGGGCGACATGTGTTGTGGCTAAGGGAAGAGATAGGGGTGAGCGCCGACTTGTAAAGGCTCAGATCCGACTCCCTCTTGTGTAGACTCCAAGTCTGATTTGGCTTTCAATTTTGGGTTTTTTTTTTTAACTTCATAGCCCATTTTATAAAAGAATTTTTATTGGCTTTCAAATTTCATCTTTCCAAATAATTAAAAACTAAAACTAAATCATTCACTGTTAATTTACTTCTATACTAATAACTAACTTATTTTTATACTAAACTTATACTATAATGTCTAATTATATGTTATCATACTATAATATTACATATTATTTTTAGTGTCTAATTATATATTATTATAATATAATATTACATGTTATTATATTATACTATTATTTCACTTATTGATAACTTATTTCTATATTAGACTTATTTCTAGTGTCTAATTATATATTATTATATTTTAGTAAATTAGTATTATGTGTTATTAACTTATTATACTAGACTTACTAGTTATTTTTATACTAGTGTCTAATTTATTTCTATACAAGATTTATACTATAGTGTCTAATTACACGTTATTATACTGATGTCTAACTTATTTCTAACTTAATTATATATTAAAATTTCTATTGTTAAATTACATGTTATTATACTTTAGTATATTAGTATGTGTTATTAACTTATTTTTCTAGACTTATTTAAATACTAGTGTCTAACTTATTTCTATATTTGATTATGTATGCTAGTAATACTATATTTACATATACTAATTATTATTAGTTTATTTATATTATAGTATAAGTATATTATTTTATAATAATTAACTCATACTAGTATATTATTGAATTTAAATATATAAATTCTAGTTATATAACTATATAACTATACTATTATATATGAATATATAGATAAATACATATTTTTATAACATATGTATAATATTGAAGTTAGATTCAAAGTAGAAGTCGGAATCGGATTAGATCGGACTCAGAGTCATTTCAATGACTCTGTTTTATCGGAATCAAATTCAGAGTCGAGTTTTCAAGTTTTTGCTCATCTCTAGAAAGAGACGTGGAGGAGCTTGGGTCATGGCTTGAGGCACTGGTGTGGCAACCCTAGTTTTGTGATGAAGGGGATGAACGTATAGTAACCCTAGCTATAGTAGGGAGGAAAAGAGTTGTGATTTCAACATGGGTAAATCGGCAATCTAATAGTCGCAACTCAAAATATACTTCATACATTCAAATAACTCAAAATATTCTCAATGGGACCCACAAACCCACTTCAATCGCTACTCATAACTATTCACAAACATTCTATAATATTTATCACTATTAAATATAAATAAAAAATAAAATCACTATAATATTTATCACTATTAAATATAAATAAAAAATAAAATTACTATAATATTTATCACTATTATATATAAATAAAAAATAAAATCACTACAATATTTATCACTATTAAATATAAATAAAAAATAAAATCACTACAATATTTATCACTATTATATATAAATAAAAAATAAAATCACTATAATATTTATCACTATTATATATAAATAAAATCATCATTAAAAAAAATAATCATTGATGGGACCCACACATTTTTCAATTATCTATCTAAAAGTCAACAACTAAACATACTTCATACGTCCAAACAACTCAAAATACTCTCAATGGGACCCACAAACTCACTTCAATCTCTACTCATAACTATTCACAAACATTCTTAACGCTTCTCAGGTGTTCTCACTACCCAAACGTAGCCAGAAATCACCATGAAGACAGTATAAAGGGTGGAAGACTTCCAATGAATAAAATCACATTTAAAAAAAAATAGATCTATATGTATACATACATATACACAAGTCGAAACCCTAGTGAAGGAGGTAGACGCGCATAGGCTTAAAATAGGGGTTTGGATTTTGGGTAACCGGCTTGGGCCTTTTCTATGGGCCTTAGGTCTTGGTCTTTAAACATACATACATGGATTAGATCCATTTTAATGGGTTGTGTCATGTAGTAACCTGGCTCGATATTAAATTCGATATTGAGTCCAATTTATTCGATAGTATTTTTTGGACTTATAAATAAATTGTTGGGCCCAATACTAATAAAATAGGACCCCCTTGTCCATAAATATTAATTGGGTTTAAACCAAATTATCAAGCCCAATAAAAAAATCCATAATTTATCACATAAATTTCTAGGCATTTGATCTATTCAAAATTATCTAATAGATTGAAATGGGGTTTACAAATATGGCCCATCAAGAGTAATTTACGTCCAATAAAATTATCATTATAAATATTAAATCGGGTCGTACACATTTGTATGCTTTTGGCATGGCTAAATGGTATGATTTTGGATAATATTATGAGGTTTTTTTGGTAGAGAGTTGCTATGCATCAACAACTATTTGGATCCCACACTACACAATTTTTATTTTTTATTTCTTTTATGTCAGACCCTCATCTACATCTCTCTCTCTCTCTCTCTCTCTCTCTCTCTCTCTCTCTCTCTCTCTCTCATTCTACGTCTCTCTCTCTCATCAAGCTCTCTCACTGCTCAGGTCTCTCTTTGACCTCTCTCTCTCTCCCCTCAGGCTCTCACTCTCCTCAAGGTCTCTCTCTGATCTCTCTCTCTCTCCTTAAGCGCTCTCTCTCTCTCTCTCACACTTCAAATTGTCGGTTGATTCAACGAGGAGGGAAAAATTTTAAATGTAAAATCGATTGACATGTAGGGTGTGGGATATGAGATTTAATATAGTGGCTTATGACAATATTTTCTCTTTTTTGCAACCAACAATTTGTTATGGAATATCACACCATTTGAAACTTAGGTAGAAATGTGCTTTCGCTATAATGTTGCTTTCGTTTACGTTGCGATCAATGAGTTAAAGAATTTGTTGTTCTGTTGGATGAGTCTTCTATATAGACAATATTTAGCTTCTGTATTTATTTATATCAATATTGTGAAACTATTTACACACTTTGCTTGTAATATATATGACATGAATTTTTTTCAAGTTTTCATTTTTGGATTTTCAGATTCGTTTGCCATAAATTTTGTTGCTGTTGAAAATGATCAATTATAAAAAAAATGAGGAATCAAGCACATGCCCAACAATTAGTGTACATTAAATGTATGGTAAACATTTTTTCGCTTTTTTTTAAGTAATGATAAATAGATAGTACTTTTTATTAATGGCGAGGAAGTCCAGAGATTGCATAACAGTCCCACATAATGCGAATTACAGAAATCATTGGTTTTTAACTGATGATACATGACCCCTAAAAATTATTTGAATTTAATGGCTTAAATTTTAGATTTTGAAGAAGCATATATATATATATATATATATCATATTAACTTTGATGTCTATTCAATAGCTAGCCACATCCAAAGTTTGTCATTCCTATTATTTAAAAACAATGTGTCACGTTATATAGGTTAATTCTTTAACATCATACCTTAAAATATTTATATGATATTGAAGGGACAATGTGGCTCACTTTTGATGACTCGATCTTTTCAAATTGAGAGTCAATTTGATCTTATTTATATATTTCAGATCCAAAATATTAAATGGAATCAGTCAAATTGAGGCTACATTTGTATGTTGAGATGAGTTAAGTTGAGTTGAGTTGTGAATAATAATATTTAATGGGTGTCATTGAGATGAGTTTAATTTTTTTAGGTTGAGACGAATTTAACTTTTTAGGTTGAAATGTATGAATTAGGTTGAGATGAGTTTAATTTTTTTATGGAAAATTGAAAAAATAGTGGATTCTATCAATGATTGGTTTTAGATGAATTGAGAGAAGTTGAGTTTAGTTCAACAACCAAACATAGCCTAATCTGATTCAATGTTTCATGTCTTGTATAAGATGAATGTTAGTGTTCACAATGAATAAGTGTCACGAGATGGTTTTCTTAATAGAAACCTTGCTACAAAAGTCAAAGCTAGAAGGGTTACGAAGGAAGTTAGGTTTTGAAGGATGACTAGGGGTGGATCCGATAGGAAGGAGTGAGGGTTTGACAATTTTGTGTAAACAACATGTTAATTTAGAACTTCATAATTTTTCTACAAGACATATTAGTGGTTGGGCCAGTGTAGATAATCAATCCAAGAAATAGTTTTGGACATGTTTTTATAGATACCCTGAGACTAGTAAGAGACCTTTGTCATGGGAATTATTATCAACAATCAAATCAGGAGGGAATGTACCATGGTGCATTACATGAGATTTTAATGAGATTCTGTGGAACAGGGAAAAGGTGGGGAGGGTGAGTAAGACCTGAGACTTAGATGGTAAAATTTAGGAAGGCTTTAGAGAATAATCAATTATTTGACCTGAGATATATATAGGATCCTTTTACATAGAGTAACAATTAGGAGGGGGAAGGTTTCATAAAGGAAAGATTGGATAGGGTTATTGCCAACGTAGAATAGAGAGACGTGTTTTCAAACAGTAAAATAGAAGGTTTAATGGCAAGATGCTCAGACCACATACCTTCACTTATGTCATGTAAAGGGAAGTGGCAATCATGGAGAAGAAAAAAAAGGTAATTTAGATTTGAAGCTAGCTAGCTCAATGATGAAGAGTGTGCAAGAATTATTGAAAATGAGTGGAAGGTCAAAGCTAGATCAGTTGCAGCTATGGCTAAGGTTTAGTAGTCTCTAGTGCAGTGTAGTGAGGCACTAACAAGGTGAAATAGAAGAAGAGCACTGGTGAATGAAGCTACTATATGAGAAAAGTCTAATATGTTAAAAGGTTACTAGAAGAAGAAGGCTCTGGTAATGTGGTAGAAATTAAGCAATTATAGAGGGAAGTTGGCAAATTATTAGAGGAAGATAATAAGAAATGGAGACAGAGGGCCAAGAGCAATTGTTACAAAAAGGAGACAGAAATACTAGATTCTTTCACACTTGTGCTACATAAAAAAGGAAGAATAATAGCATAATGAAGATATGTGAATCTCATAATCAATTTAGAACAAGAGAGGCTGGGTATAATGAAATGTTTTCACGATCACTATGTGGAGGTTTACAGATCTTCAAATCCTGAAGATGGGGTAGTTATGGAATGCTTAGGTGAGGTGGAAAGTAGAGTAACAGAAGCAATGAACAACAAAATGCAGAAAGAGTTTACAAGAGCTAAAGTAGAAGAAGCACTCAAGGATATGACCCCTCTAAAATCCCCAAGACCTGATGGGTTTGGGGCTTATTTCTACCAATCTTATTGAAGTTTGGTGGGTGATGAGGTAAGCAAGGTTGTTCTTGATTTTTTAAATGGAGGAAGGTTAGATAAATCCTTAAATGGAACACATATAGTCTTGATTCCTAAAAACAAAACTGATGAGGGGGTTGGAGAGTATAGGCCTATTAGCCTATACAATGTTTTGTATAAATCATTGCAAAAACAGTAGCTAATAGGCTTAAACACGTTCTGCCTGAGGTGATTGCCCATAATCAGAGTGATTTTATCCCAGGAAGACTCATAACAGATAATATAGTTACAACATATGAAGTTTTACATTCTATGCAATCTAGACAAAAAAGGAAAAAGGGTAGCATGATAATTAAATTAGACATGACAAAAGCGTATGATAGAGTGGAGTGGAAGTTTTTTAGGGATATTATGAAAAAATTGGGGTTTGGAGAGAAGTGGATAGAACTAATAATGTAGTGTGTAAGTATTGTCCATTACTCAATTCTAATAAATGGACAACCAGGAGATGTTATTAATCCCACAAGAGGGCTAAGACAAGGGGATCCACTATCCCCCTATCTTTTCCTTTTGTGTGTTGAAGGTCTCATTGCTATGATTAATAATGCATAAAGACAAGGGTAGATCAAAGGGCTTTCAGTAGCAAGAAAGGGAACTAGATTAAATTATTTACTTTTTGGAGATGATTGCATCATGTTTTGCAAAGCAACTATAGAAGATTGGGAATGGTTGATGAAACTGTTGGATATTTATGAAAGGTCATCAGGACAAAGGCTGAAACTACAGAAAATCTCAATAGTTTTCAGTGAAAACACAAGAATAGATACCAGAGAATTGATACGAAGAAATTCAGGGGCTAGAGCAATTGGAGATTTGGAAAAATATTTACGTTTACCCACAATGGTGGACATATCTAAGTACAATTATTTTAGGGTCTTTAAGGAAAGAATATGGAATAAGATTCATAATTGGAAGAATATGCTTTTGTCACAAGCAGGGAAAGATGTACTCATCAAATCAATCCTTTAAGCAAATACCAACATATTCTATGAGTGTGTTTAAGTTTCCAAAAAGATTGTGTACAGAAATCTCATCTCTACTGTCAAAGTTTTGGTGGGGTAATCTGGATCAGGAAAAGGTAGGGGAGTCGAAGAGTATAAGTGGGTTGGGCTTAGGGACATAGATTATTTTAATCAAGCTTTGTTGTCCAAGCAGATATGGAGACTCAAAAATAATCCTCACTCTCTGACTGTAAGGATAATGAAGGAAAAGTACTACAAAGATGAGAACATTTTGAAGGCAAGGTTAGGGACATGCCCATCTTATCTTTGGAGGAGTATTTGGGGGTCAATGCCTCTGGTTAAAGCAGGTATGAGATGGAGAGTTGGAAACGGGTAAAAATTAGGATATAGGAGGATAATTGGTTGCCTACTCAAAATACTTTTCACGTGTAATCACCAGTGAAGGTTCTGGACCAGGATGCAATTGCTAGTGAGCTGATTAATCACCTTGATAAGAGTTAAGATGAAGAGCTAATCCACCAAGTGATGAATGAAGAAGAAGCAAGAACCATATGTAGTCTACCTCTAAGCAAGTTAGGATCTAAAGATAAACTAATTTGGGGGATGAGCAGAAATGGAATGTTTAGTGTAAAGAGTGTATATTGCTTAGCAGTACAGAAGAAGAAGCAGATTGTGGGAGAGCAATCAGACATTAATCGAGCTAAACCAGATTGTCAAAGCATATGGAAGATGAGAGTGCCACATTCAGTTAAGATTTTCATCTGGAAAGCAATTAATAAGACAATACTCACGAAGAGAAATCTATTTTATAGAAGAGTAACTGACTCAGCCTTATGTCCTATTTGTGAGCAATCAAAGGAAACAACATGTCATGCATTGTGGAGCTGTCGGGCTGCATCTGATGCCTGGGCAGAACAATTACGTGTTCTACAAAAGTGGAATAGTGCAGAGGAAGATTTCAGTCGTGTATGGGAGAGACTGTCCTCAGGTTTATATATGTAGAAGCTGGGAGAGGTAGTGTGTGTTTTAAGGAAAATATGGTTTAGGAAAAATAAGTTCGTATTTGAGAGGAAATATGAGAGTCCAAAGATGGTGTACAACAATGCCCTATATAAGTATGAAGAATTCCAACAGGCTCAAGAAGAAGCTTATCTTGTAGTAGATATAGAACCTGCTCCAGTCAGAAGAGAGGGTAGATGTCAAAAACTAGAGAGATGGTAAAAGTCAATTGGGATGCTGCATTTGAAGGAGATACTTGCAAAATGGGTGCAGGAATAGTAGTCAGGAATTATGATGGTGATTTGATAGCAACCTTATGCAGGGCCCAACTACATGCTAACCACCCAGTATTAGCTGAAATTTGTGTCTTGTGGATGGCTCTAATTTTCTGCATAGAGATCGACCTTACTAAGGTAGAGTTTGAAGGGAATGCTCTTGCTGTAGTTAGAGAAGTTAGTAGTACAGAGATAAAATGCTCTTGGTATGGTCAGTAATTGAAGATATTATGTAACGCCTCATATTTTTAGTGTATTTGTAATTGAAGGATTATTTGTTATTAATTTAAAATTTGATTATCTTGTTTTAAATTTTCAGATTTTAGTGGGTTTATTTTTATAATTTTTAATTTGTGAAAATTAAATTTGACATGTTTCCTTAATATTAATTATTGTTATGCATTTAATTTTCTTTTCATATTAAATTAACTTATTGTTGGGTTTAATTATTTATTTTCATTTTAATCACTACGTTTGAATTATTTATTTTACTTGTTGTTTTGAAATCGTTTATATTGGATCATTTTTGTAACCCAAGATGTGGGGATTGGACCTCATTTCTTTCCCTACATTTTCTTTATTTCTTTCTTCTTTTCTTTTATAACCCAAGATGTGGGAATTGGACCTCATTTCTTTCTTTCTTCTTTTCTTCCCTGGCCTCTTCTCGCGCGCACGACTCTCCCCCTCCCTCTCTTCGTCCGTTCCTTCATCCACCCAGCCTCGCCGCCTCGCGTCGCCGTGCGCGACACCGCCTGGCCCACCGTCCTCCCTAGCCACCGGCGACCACCCCCCTGTAATCTCAGCCCCAACCGCGCCGCCGTTAGCTCCCACGCGCATCACCAAGCCGCGTCACTCCTTGCGCTGCTGCGCCGCCGTCGCACTACCTCCGGCCATCATTTTCTCACCACATCATCCTCGACCTCCTAGCAACCCAATGGACCCAACCCCACCTCTGATCTGTCATCGGTGAAGTCGCACCATCAATATTTTCCGTTTTGGGTATTTTAGCCTTCGACCGCCCTCTACACCGCCACCCACGACCAACCATTAGCTTCACCGACATCCCTAAGCCATACCCTATCAATCTTGGGTCTTCGTTTACACCCGTTCAAAAATGGATTTTTGAGACCCATGGCCACAGTGCTTTTGACACTATTTTGTTGCTGCGTTGCCGCTTCTAGCACCTCCGTGATATTTCTAAAATTATATTATAGCATTGTAAGTATTTTCCCAAAGACTTTTGAGATTTAAATGTATTTCTGCGCTAATTTATATTTACTGTGAATTGGTTGGTTGTGCCGTACTGAGTCCGAAAAGTAAGGGGGTCGGTTGGATTGGATGATGGAGTTCGTGTAATTGATTTATGATGTGAGATTTATTGGTTGTTTCGGGTTTATATATTGGTGTCTTGAGGTTGACGTTGGTTATGGTGAATATTGATAATTTTAGAAAGTCATGATATATTTTGAGATTATGAGGGTTTTAAGTTTTGAGGAATTAAAATAGGTTATTTTAGAAGTTTAAGCTTAAATATCGAAATACGTGATTGCTTGGAAACTTACAGAAATTACGTGGTTATTTTTTATAGGTGACGATTTATAGTCGACTCAACATTTTTTTGAGGAAATGTTTGAAAAGTTAAGAAGTCCAGGTAAGCGGGGTTCCTATGCTAGGTTTTTATACGGATTATTGAGATTGAGGTTGACTTTTTAAAAACTCTGCATATTTTGTGATGAAATGAAAACTTGAGAAAAATCAACTTCGGTCGTTTATTTGCATCACTCATGAAATCTGTACGAAAAAAGAGAAAATGTTTTCTGACATGCATTGTGTAGACATGATCAATATTTGACATGTTTCTGAAATAAGCAAAAGAGCGAATATAATATCATTGAGATTTTTATGCATGTGATATGAAATGATTGGATCTGTTTTTGATCAAATGGAAATGATATGAATATGTTTTGCACGTGTTTTGATATGATATGGATATGATAAAACTTTGGCATACTTATCTGTTCTGAATATGGTTCTTATATGATGATACTAGTTCACGTGATATGGTTGGTACCACCATGATATGATATGATATGATATGAGTGCACCTACTTTGGAAACAAAGTGGTCTTTTTACGTGTTCTTTCCTGTGTGCACACTCGGGGCTTCGAGATTGAAAAATGGGAAGTTCACCACATGATACTGCCTGGTTTGGCCACCGGGGATAGCACAACCCTACCACGGAGGTTAAACATAGTATATGATACGATATGATAAGATGAAGATGTTCAGTTATGTTATGCCAAAGCGTTTTTGAATATGACATGGATCCTTAAAAATGAATTGTTGTTTTTGAGTATGAAAAGATTGAAAAATCGCTCTGATTTTCTGATAACACGTTTTTCTAAGATCTGCATATAAAAATAAAATGTTTTTTTTTCTGCATACTGAACTTTCTGAAAAGGCTCATGTTTACATACTAGTATATGTTCTCTGCTTACTGAGTTGTTGATAACTCACCCCCTCTTATCTCCAATATTTTTAGATGATTTTTGGATATTTCAGCTGATGATCGGGACTATGAAGAATTGGGTGAGATGACTTAAGAATAGTGGATTAAGAATAAAAAACTTTAGATGAATATTGATGATTTTTTATAATTGTATTGTTGAAATGTGAGTTTAAGTGACATGTAGAGGATTTGGTAATTTTGGAGATTACTGTATAGAAGACTTTATATACGAATATGTGTGGTTAATTAAATTTGAAGTGTTCACTTTGGATTTGGAACTTTTGGAAGTGTATTAGCAATGTTGGAATTTGATTATCAGATGTTTTGAGTTAACTCTCCGGACCCTCGAGGTCGGGGCATTACATATTAAGATTGTTTTCAGAGACAAACCAACATGGAAGCTGCAGTACACACCTGGATACATGAATAAGGTAGCTCACCAGATAGCTAAGTTAGAATTAAAATATGAGAGTGAGAAAATATGGTTGGAAGAAGGGACTTCTAAAATATAAAAGTCGCCGATCGTGACTTTTCGGCACCCAATAGCCAACACGAGCCCCACCAGGAGGTTGCCCAGCCGCTGATCTACACGACCACCAAATGTGGCCCCAATCGGAGTGGAGCATAGCCCGCACACACGGATCAAAAAATCCGAAACTTGTCGACGTGTGGCCCTCACGCACCACCAAGATCGACCGTCAGTTTTCCCTCTTGCTGCCTTTTTTGTGCACTGTTTTTTCCTTTTTACAGTGTTTTTACAATGTAGTTTATTTTTATCTTGTCTTTATTTTCAAGAAAACAAAAAACCCAAAAACATTGTAACTTCGGACTTAGGTCCGAAGGGTGTTGTCCCCCCTCCGGTTAGGCGGTGATGATGTGGTTGTTTTTCTCCATACTCCGATTAGTCGGGTATGGAGTTTTGTTACTTGGTTTACTGCAAACTTTGTCGTGGATAGAGTTGTGCTATCTCTTAGACTTCGGTCTTTAGAGATTTGTCGTCTGGACTAGATCATGTGTAACACCCCGCTTAAAAAAAAAGAAGACATTTTAGAATTTTTGGGGAGCAAGTGTGCTACTACTAAACTTGAACTTAATAACTCTTCTTTTTAACAACGCGCCAGATGCAAAAGTTTTCATAAATAAAACGAACTTTAATAAATACATAAAATCTAAAATAGTGTCTGCAGAAGCACTTATTAAAAAAAAATATGAAAGTCTCACGTGCTTATTAAAATTATTTATTTAAACCTTAGACCATAAAACTAATTATAACATAATTTGTCTAGGCCTCTGCCTCGCCTCCAGGGGTCAAGTCCTGTCCTACAGTCTCATTCTCATAAATGTCATCACCTGGATGGTTTAAAAACATGAAAATAGACTAAAATAAGTCGAAGACTTAACAAAAAATCCATCACAGCGTAAACATAATAAACATAAGATTTTCATAAAAGTTTTCATGCTGAGGGCTTAAAAATTCATGACTGTTCATACTAATACTTATGCTATGCATGACTAATTTACCTGGATTAACTGACTGACCTGACTTAACTGACTGATCTGACTTAGCTGACTGGCCAACACATTTAACCCTGTGTTGGAGGTTGTGCATTGGCCCCACGTCCCGCTGCTGCAAGGGGAGCCGCTGATAGTATTATGGCATACTATGGTGGACCACGCTTGAGTCCATGACTTGCACATCCACCCTGATCTGAACTGCATTGGTACCATACATCTGAATGACCATCTAATTAATTGATCTTACTTATCTTGCAATTGAACTGAAGATAGCTTACGTGTCTTATACACATGAGATGCATGGCATAATATATACATAATTATAATTTTTGAATTTGAACATGATGCGGAATGACATGATCGTATGCTATACTGGATAACATGTTTGCATATGACATGAGTGGTACATAAATAATGGTTGTCAATGAACTGGCTTGAATAATACTTATATATAAGCTGAACTGTGATGATCCTAATTTATGATCAAATTACTTACCTTGCAACGCTAATCCACTATTTTCAGCACATAGTCGGTCGCCTATAAAATAAATACGAAATTTTTCATAAATTTCTAATTAAACCTGTGACTTTATTAAAAACCTAAACTACTAAAATAGTTTATATTTCCCAAACCTAGATTCTTCCTAACACTAAAATATTCTCATCTTTTAATCATAAATAGAAATTGGTATTTTTGGAAAAATAACACAAATGGGCATTTTTGTAATTGTATCAATAACCTACGGAAACCTAAAATACATCTTATAAATTTGTAGAGAAACAATATCGGGAGAGTGGAAGGGAGGCATGCATTTACAAGGGATGAACTCACCGAGGGGAGGAGCTGTATGGCACGGCGGCTCAGGCAGCGTGACTAGGTTCCTTTGGGCTGGTTAGTGCGACGTCGAGAGAGAGAATGAGTGTGAGAGGATGGAGAGAAATTTTTACGCACCATGCAACGTGCATGGGGGCTTCAGGAGGTGGAGCTGGGCGTCACTGGGCGGTGGAGGCTAGATCTCCGGCGTCATTTGTTACTGTTGACGGTGGCGTCGCGGCCCAACAGTGGCAAAACGTGGCTCTCGGTTTGGGCGACGATGCTCTGTCTCGATGGCTTCAAAACAGAGCAGCTCCAACTTCCGCTTTCCACGGAAGATGATGATGGTGGCTACTGTATTTGGGCTACTTTCGAGGGTAGAGAAGAAGAGCTATGGTTGCTGCGTGTGGGAAAGTTGGTAGTTCTTGGTGTACTGCTGTGTGTGTGGTTGTGTGGTGGTCTCGTGTTTATTCTACGGTGAGCGTTGGTTGTGTTTGGAGGTGGATAAAATCGAGACTCTCTCGGTGACGGACTCACGGGTTGTGTGGCTTTTCTGGTGTCAAGGTGAAAGGCAACGGAAGGAACGACTCACGGTGGAGGAAGGCTGTGTGCTCGTGGTTGGCTTTGCCGTGCGGGTGGATCAGAGTGCGACGTGGGGAAGAAGGCGTGGGTTGTTGGGTTTGGTTTCGGCTTGAGGAAGAGGCTGGTTGTTCACGCTGGAAATAATGGCTCGGACTGGACGTAATAAGCCTTTATATATAGACTAATGAAAACCCTAGTAAAGAAGAAGAAGAGACGTATGTGCATGGAAGTGGTTTGATTTCGTGCGTGTTTGAAATTTATAGAATAAAATTCGGTAGATAGGAGTTTTATTATGAAGATGAAATAAGAATGATAATAGTATTAGGACTCATGAGCTTGGAGAATAATAATAATAATAATAATAATAATAATTATGATGATGATGATGGAGCCTCAACTCTAGGTTTAAAATAAAAATTATCTGATAATTCTCGTATGGGCTTTAACTCATTTATTGAACTAAAAAAATTATCCATAATTTATCTTTAAAAATATAGGATCGGATCGTTACACCATATCAGTCACGAAAGTGTATTGAAAAGTTATTAACGTCTGTAATTGACTTATTGTTTAAGTCAACTTTATATGTCTTCCTTTAATCTATTGTTATAAAAAAAAAAAGAAGAAGCTCCTTCTTGTATTCGCAGTCTTATTTTGCTTAGAAAACATTGTACTGAATAACGATTCTTGACCAATGAAAGTCTGATGTCTCTCTTTCAAAAAAAAAAAAAAAAATTGCTAATTTAAATTAAATTGCAGAACAATACTTTTCGCACTAGGTAAATATTGAAAGTGATATTAGTTATAACATTCGATGTATTTTACATAAAGTTTTATATCTGTTTAATAAATATTTATATTCTCTTTTATAAGCTTTATTTAAGAAAAAAATATTATTAAATAAATCAAGGTTGACATTTGAATTCACAATATCTATGCACAGGTTTCGTCAAATTTGGCTTTTGTGTGTGTGTGTGTTTTTTTTTTTTGACGTGTTATTTAAATTGGAAAATGAAAAACGAAAAAGAAAACTGCTCTGTATATTATGGACATATAAATACGAGGCCAGCTGCTTTTCTTGTGCTCTAGGGCACTCCCATCTGTTTCATTCCATTTAACACCAGAGAGCAAAAGGTCCATTACTTACATACGCTAGCCCAGTTCTCTTTTCAGTTTTGACCATGGCGCCGGATCCAAATGCCAGTGGTAGCGGCACGGTTCCGTCGAAGGAGCCAAAGAGGAAGAAGGATGACAAAAAGGAGGAAGATCTGGTGGGTTTGATTTTGTGAATTCGTGTATTGTGCTTGCTACGGTTTTACAATTTTTTTCGTTTTACCCGATGCTCAGAGTTGTCTTAGGATTTCTTAGTGGGGTTTTCGTATTTTTTTAGTCTTGAAAACTTAAAATGCGGGGTGTGTTTCGCAGTCGGATGAAGATTTGGCGTTGAAACAGCAATTAGAGTTGTATGTGGAAAGGGTTCAGGATCCTGATCCTGGATTGCAGAAGGTTGCGCTTGAGAGCATGAGGTAATCCATATTTTCTTGTCATATTTTCTTCTTCTTCAGGTTTAGAAATCGTGAAGTTTTTACTTGGTTAGGGTTTAAAATTATTTAATAATTTTTACCCTGTTTTTTTTCAACTGTTCATGCATTTTCTCCGTTTCTTTGACTTGTTATATTTTGTCGGTTGTTTTGGTTCTTCAAAGGGCTTCACGTTTGGGCTTATAGATTGATGTGGAATGTTGAACCGAGAAGAAGCTCATTATATGATAGGAGAATTTTTGTAATGCGTGTGGAATTTTGTCTCGAATGGTAGTCATTTAGGGTGAATGGTGTTGGTCCCATGTGGGATGTGGTAAGCGTAATCCTATACGGTGAGAAATGGTGTTGAAGTTTTTGTTATGCGGTGAAATATTTGAGGCTTAAGTTGCTTGTCAAATTTTAATTATATTTAATGTTGAAAGCAGACTTTGTAGTGAAATAACAGGTGCACTGAATGTTGAAAAGAGATAGTTTAATGAAATAAATGACTAAGGCAATAAGACTACCCATTCCCTCAAATTTCCCCAAGTTGTAGCTAATAAACCCACTTTTTTCTATTTTAGCGAACCACTTTTCAAGAACGTCATACTTCCTATTCCTTTAATCTCTATCTAGTCCATGTAGATAACTTACTAAAAAAAATCTACTCCATGTACAAATTATTCTTCATTGTTGATCAATTCTTTCTTGTTTTTTTTAACAAAAAAAAGTGAAGAGGGGTGCAACCCTAGTACACAAGGGGCATACAAACAATCAACCAGAGGGATGAAGAAAAATAACTCGGTTCTAGAAATTCTAGAAAGCTAGAGGAGCAGAAATTATCATGTGCAATCCAAAGATGAAAAGTATTGAACATAATGAGGATTAGTAAATAAATAAACATATTTTGTCTAAAACTTAATTAAATAATAAGATTTCTGGTATTTGATATACAAGTCATTTCATCCAAGCTCAAAAGGTTAATTATTTCAAGCATCTATTGCAATTATTGGTTTTATCATGTGTTCTTTATGGCAAAGTTAATTAGGACAGGACCAAAAGGATAATAATAATAATAAAAAAATATAATTAAAGATGAAAAGTGAAAAAGAAAAGAGTCATCTAACTTTAAAAAATTGACTGTCCAAAACATTGGTCACGAGAGAATGGTAGATAAGGTAAAAAAGTAACTACTATTATGGGTTTGGATAAAAAAACATTAAAAGCAATTTGGGGCTGATATAGGTACTTCCCAAGTGATTCCTCAAAGGTGTATCCTAGAAGCCAAAGGGTGGGTTTGAGATGAGCTTTAGACTTGGACATCTTGGGTTCGATCTCGCACTAGAGTTTCCCTGGATTACTAATACATGGTTTGTATTTGGGGTTTTCTTTCAAAGGGTGGGTCTGACCCTACCTCGGTGAGGTTTTATGTCTAAAGAAAAACAATTGCTCCCCAATTGTGGGGAGCAAGTGCAGCAACCCCAAAATTATCCTTAATGTAGGAAGATGTGGGGCTCAAATGATTTTTTTTACCAAAATTTAGCTAGAAAGGTATTTTGGTAAATTGGGTGGATGTGCTATAAGTGAATCACCTATATTTATTCTGAAAAGAATAGAATGATCTTTTTATATTCAGTGCATTTCTTCTTTTTTTTAATGACGGGGGAACCACCCCATGGCAGAGCTCCTAGGACTCACCCATGGAACCTAAACTCCTGGGGAGACTAGCACGGCAACCCGCCACCATGGCCTCCCGCTTAAATCACAGTTTGATCCCAAGGGGAATCGAACCTGTGACATGGGGCACATGCACACAAGTTCGCCCTTACCACTTGGGCTATCCATGGGTGGGTTATATTCAGTGCATTTCTGTTCATAAATTATCAAGCATTTGACATCTTCTTACAAAAGAATATAAGAATTTAGATCTATAATGCCATTACATGCACAAGAGAAGCACCAAACTTAGAGCCTTTCTATCTTATGGTTCTATTCATCTTTTTGATGGAATGGGAAATCAAAGAGGATTTGTAAGGTCCCCATAATCAAAGCAGGCTACTAAGTGAAATTAGCAGCTGACCATAAGTATGAAACTGTGCTTAGAATGTGGCCCCCTTTTGAAATTTTTTGTAAACCTTTGATGTATCTGGAGATAAAAGGTATTTGTGACCAGTGAATCAAGGCCCTTTTCTGATGGATGGTCCAAGTAGCATTGAGCTGTCTTGAGTTGTTACCTTCACTAGCAGCCCCTTGAATGGTCGTGATGCTTCTGAAAATCTTTATGCTATTTGTGAGTAGCTATGCATCATGAATATCATACTATGGTTTGACAGCATGTAAAATTTTATCTTGTAGACAGGAAATCCGGACCTCTACTAGCTCCATGACCTCTGTCCCAAAGCCACTGAAGTTTCTTCGTCCTCACTATGGAACTCTGAAAGCATATTATGAAACGATGCAGGACTCAGATTTGAAGGTATGACATGTTTGGTTGGACACTATCTATTATACAGTCATTCCATAGCTTTTCTAATTATTTTTCTCGTGAATACAGAATTACTTGGCAGATATACTATCAGTTTTGGCGCTCACCATGTCTGCTGAGGGTGAACGGGTATGCATAGTTGTTTTGGGGGTTGAGTAGTATTATTCTCTTGCTTTTTATGAAAAAAAGTATTTTCTCTTTGGCGATTGGTTCAGTATATTTTGCATTGGCTGCTTCATTTGTCTTGCACCTTCTGTTTTGGCTACATTTTCTAAGCTATTCGGCGTATCCATTCATGTATCTTTTGCGTACATTCTCATGCAAACATTGTAGTAAGTTCACTAGTTTTTTGGTGGTAATATATTCCTGAGATTTCTATTCATTTATCTGTCCTTTATATTTTCATATCCATTTTTTTGTACCAACTCTTTCAGGATAGCCTAAAGTACAGATTGTTGGGTTCAGAAGGTGATATTGGTTCATGGGGCCATGAGTATGTAAGGTGAGTGTTGTTTGATGTATTATGTTTGGGTACTAGAGTTTTTATTAGTATGATTGAAATTCAATTTATACAGATAAATGCTATAATCTCTAGTGATTTATTTGTTTGTATTCAGGAACTTAGCTGGTGAAATAGCGCAAGAGTATGCTAAACGACAGGTAATAAATCAATCTTATTGAATGCTATGATAATTTTTCCGTGAAAATCTGGTTTTAGGTACTAGGATCACTCTGGAAAGCCTCGTTTGGTTACACAATACAAACTATCTCATCTCATCTCATATAATCTAATCATTACAACTTTATCAAATTTCCACACAAAATATAATAAATAATTCAACCTTTTCAAATCTCAAAAAGAATTAATATTAAAAAATTATATTCTAACAATATTTTATTCAACTTACAACTTTCATCTCATCTCATCTCATTTGTGTAACCAAACGAGGCCTAAATCTTCTCTTTTAGTTGGCGCATGAGAGCTCTCAAGTCATGTGGATTTACAGCTGAAATTAGTTAAAACTGGTTTCATATGAATCTTGAGAAGCACATTAAGTGCTTCTGTATTATAATGTTCTATGATATCATGTACTACAATAAGTATTCTTCCACGACTTTAATGGTATGTATTATGTGTAAGGTGTTGGAGTTGTATTACATGTTGTAGTAGTGGGACATGTGTTGATAGTTAATTTTCTCAAGAAATTTATGTTCTACGGTGCTACACATTAGATTTTTAAGAGCTTTTTATTTAAATTATGAATATATTTGATTTTCTTACACCATAACAGATCGACGAAGCTGCAATCGATGATCTTATGGAGCTTGTTCAACAGATAGTTGCTTTTCACATGAAGGTATGATTCGTATTTAATCTTTTTCCTTTTTTGATTGTGCAATAACGTGTATACTATGATTCATGATTAGAAATGAAATAGGTAACTGGGAAAATCACTAGTATGTATCTGGCCATGCTAATTTTCATTAACAGATCAGACTTCATCACAAAACATGGAATATTTGGCTTGTGTCATAGGCAAAATCATTTGTTCTCATACAAAGGCATTTGACCAGAGAAAAATGGTCGGAATCACACCGTACAAAAAATTAGTAATATTCCAGACTCTTTTTTTCCCCAACTTTTGCTTGCCTAATTCTTTCCAATCTTTCTGTTTGTACCCTCAAGAGATAAGTTATGGGAATCTTGACATTTTGGATTACCAAAAATCCGGACTGAATTTATAATTCAGCAAAATTCTGGGAGGGAATTAATGTGCAGCATTAAATAGCTACTTAGTTAAGAATTGATCAGTCCAATCTACTTTGCCTTTCTTATCTTTAATGAAAGTATGCAGCCTTGCACATAAGTGTAAGCTACTACACTAAAGGATTGTGTCTTTGTTTCTAATACATTTGTAATGCTCTGCAGCACAATGCAGAACCTGAAGCTGTTGATCTTCTAATGGAGGTAGTTAGCAGTATTGCTCTTTTAACCTTCTTTAGTTGTGCTTCCCACTCCCTTCTGTTTTTGTTTTGTTTTTCTTCTCTTATGTGTTTATACAAGGTTGAAATATGTTATATCTGATGAATGCCAGGTTGAAGACCTTGATATCTTAATTGAGCATGTGGACAGTACGAATTTCAAAAGGACATGCCTCTACCTTACCAGTTCAGCAAGGTAGTGGGATTATTCCATAATTTTGTGGTGATGTTGGTCCGACCGATTCATCTTTTGATGCTTAAGAAGCTCAAATTTAAAATGGAAAGAAATGAGAACAGTATTTCCTCCCCATGTTGGCATGGTCTGGAGGGTGTGGTTGTGGGTAGACCTATCATATGAGTGTGTTACTTACCAAATATATATATATATATATATGCATATAGATAGGTACATACAGTTGTTTGTACGTGTATATATACATATAAGTACTTACAAAAAAAATTGTTTACATATATTGCCGGTTATCGTTTGGCTATTTATTGCTCATTTTGTGGTCAAATTGCATGGAAAATTATTTATTAGTTTTAATAAATAAATAGATACATGCATTTGAACAACTGGCATAGGCATGGGAAAGGAGCTTACTTTCTAAATAATTAACATCCAACATGTCCTTGCTCTTGTTCAAGGATTTGGAACACCATACTTCATAAAATTTTTAACCACTTTGATGCTCATTAAAGATCAAGAATGAAGAGGTTCTTTTTATTTTTTGATAAGTAAGAATGAAGAGGTTCTTATTAGTTACTGAAGAATATTCTGTATCATATATCTTCTAGAGGTTCTTATTATTTACAGAAGAATATTCTGTATCATATATCTCCTGTCATATATAAAATGCTACACGAGCACCCTAAATTAATTTTCATGTATGATCAATAAATTACAAGCTTTTGCCTTGACGTTGTTCTCTCTCTCTCTCTCTCTCTCTCTACCATGATTTGCAACATAATGCAGGTACCTCCCTGGTCCTGATGATATGTTGGTCCTGGATATTGCCTACCTGATTTATACAAAATTTGAAGAGTATCCAAATGCACTTCAGATAGCCCTATATCTGGATAACTTGCAGGTTTGTGCTTTGTTAGAGTTCAATATGCTCTTTTTTAATCCATTCTTTCCTGACTATATGATTGCGAATGATGTTTCTGTTCATGTATTTGGTGAATAGTGGCTTGAAGAATTAGGTTTCTTCATTGATTGGGATGTTATATGATGTGATCCTCAAAATTATCTTATGATCTGGTTCTAATAGTCAAAGTATCTGTTGGCAGTATGTGAAGCAGGTGTTTACAACCTGTGATGATCTGCTACTAAAGAAGCAATTCTGTTACATGCTTGCTCGACATGTAAGTCTTGAACTTTATATGATTTTGACGCTTGTAGTTTACATTGTTGATGGACACCTTTATCTTTTAGAGATTGTGTTACATCTAACAGTCTTTATGAAAGAGACTATTTAGCAAGATCATGCACCATTAGTTTTACTGGGAATATGTGGAAGGGAATTTCCAATGCCCATCTCCCATGCTGCTATAGAAAGTAACTTCCGGTTATAATAAATTGCTGGTCATTTTCGAGTGATGTTATTAGTGTTGTTAAAAGTGATAGGGGCACTTAAAAGCCCAAGCGCTGTCTAGAGACCGGGGGCTAAGCACGAGCATGCTCCTGAATGAAGTAAAGCACATATTTCAAAATTAATGTATTAAATAACAAAAAAGCCCACAAAATACAATAAAGGTTTAAAAGCAAGATGGTAATATATTTAGCCTATTAACTCAATATATTAGAGTAATGCAAGCTGAAAATCAAGTAATCAAGTAATTACATAGATTTAGGAAATTTTGGTCGAACACTGTTGTGCGATGGGGTACTTAGGTGCCGTTTGGATAGTGAGTTGAGATGAAAGTTGAAAGTTGAATAAAATATTGTTAGAATATTATTTTTTAATATTATTATTGTTTTGGGATTTGAAAAAATTGAATTGTTTATTATATTTTGTGTGAGAATTTGAGAAAGTTGTAATAATGAGATGAGATGAGATGAAACACTTTCACTATTGAAACGGCGCCTTAGGTTTAAGATCCTATATAATTTGTTTGAGAATTAACCATGTGATATGACTGAGTTAATTAAAAAGAAGGCCCTTTATTAAATTTTTTTTTGTCTATCAGTGTTAGTTGACTATGAGTTAATTACAGATTGCCACGTGCCAACTTGAACTTTTTAAAATAATTATTTTTTAAAAAAATAATTAAAGAAATTTTATAATGAAAATGTATTTTTATTTAAATATATCAACCTTAGGAAAGAAAAAAACAAAAAATTGGAACGGCTACCATGGGTGTGGCCCCCACCCACGTGGTAGCCAAGCATTACTTAAACATGACATTTAATATAATTCTCTTGTGCTTTACTGGAGAATACATATATGGTATTGATAGCCACTCATTAAAAAAAACTTGTTTGATAGTCATTATTAAATTAAAGTAGATGCTTGAACCAAAATATACCAAAAGGTTCATGACCAAAAAAGCGCAAGAATTTTAGTTGACTTCTATGCTAACATAAGCAATCAAATGCCATTCCATCTAGAAAGCCAATTTGGACTATTATATCGAGTTCAAAGCATGAACATCACATATGACATTATGTGGAGCTATGGTATGTAATGATCTTCAATATCATCTAAACACTTAAGAATATTTGTTTACATAATTTTCTGGGTCTTGAAATGATTT
This sequence comes from Juglans regia, assembly GCF_001411555.2. NCBI lineage: Eukaryota > Viridiplantae > Streptophyta > Magnoliopsida > Fagales > Juglandaceae > Juglans > Juglans regia. Next base: position 23,120,694 of record NC_049901.1, on the reverse strand, counting down.
TTATATTTAAAAAAGCTTGCTTTTTTTGTACTTTAAGCTCGCACAAATGCCTCAAAAAGAGAGCTTTTGTGAGTGTGCTTCACTTTTGATAAGCAAAGTGCTTTGGCCTTGGTGCATTGCACTTAAGCGTGCTTTTAACAACACTGGATGTTATGATGAAAAAACTTGAGAACCAATGGTTTTGTTGGAGTTGAAACCATTGGCCCTTCAGCATTTTCTGTTGGTGCGTATTTCTAAATGACATTTGTAAGATCTTGTAATTTAATGTTATTTTAGATAGTTAAAATGTGTTAACTGTTGATAGATAGTTAAAGAGAGGGTACAAGTGGTAAGGTATCCATGATCAAGACCTAGATTAGATGCCTGGGCTGATTACATGCTTGGGGCCTGTCCTTCTGTTTGAAAGCCGTCAATTTTGCTATACATATATCTGTTAGCTTACTTTTTTTTTTTGTTTGTGATGCAGGGTGTTGCATTTGAGCTAGATGATGATATGGTTGCAGATGATGATGACCGGGAGGCATTGCAAGATATAATAAACAACATCAAGTTAAGTGAAGGTTATCTCACACTTGCTCGTGATATTGAGGTCATGGAACCCAAATCTCCTGAAGATATCTATAAGGTTTGAATTTTTTTTATTTGTATAATCAATAATGCTAGATAAGATTTGACTTGAGAACAACAATTTTTTTTTTTTTTTATGAGTAAGAGCAACTATATTGTAGATGTAAGGGCAGCAACCTAAGTACACAAAAATTTATAAGAGAACATACTAGTAGAAATCAATGCTAAGGAAAAAGAGCTCAGAAATCTACAAAATTAGAAACATCTATGGAAGCATTCACAAAACACCAATCAAGGAGTTCAGTAAACAAAGTTGTAAAGCTGAACTCGTCTTCTGATGGTCCTGCTGGCATTCCATCTCCAATTGCACCATATCAAACAAGAAAGGATCACATTCTGAACAACAATAAGGTTATTCCTACTAGACCTTCTTTTCTAACATGCCAAGAGTTCCGCTACCCACCTAGGCACAACCCAATCTATTCCAAACATCTTAAAGACCAAACACCACAAATCTCTGGCAATTTCACAATGAAGGAGGAGATGATTAACAGTTTCTCTGTTTCTTTTATGCATTCAACACAAATCTATTACTATAAAGTTCGTTCTTGAGCTATTTAGAGCCCAGGTATATTGATATAGTTTAGTTGTGACTGCTCTAATGTTGTTTATTATTGTGTTGCTTTTCTACTAACACGTGATTTTCACGCGTTGGTTATGGTTCTTCTTTGTGACTTTTGGTAAAAGTGCTCATGATTTACTAAGAAATCTCCTAGGAAGTATTTTGGAAAAATGAGTCTCAATTTCATCATAAATGGTGCTATTGTCCTCTACTGTTAATGTTAGATTGTATAAATAATTTGTATGTTGTGATGGCTGCCTTGTGTTGGTATGGTTCTTTGTGAATTTTGGTAAAAGTGCTCATGATTTACCAAGAAATCTCGTAGGAAGTAGGGAATATTTTGGAAAATTGAGTCTCAAGTTCATCATGAATGGTGCTATTGTCCTCTACTGTTAATGTTAGTTATGGTATAAAGAACTTGTATGTTGTGATGACTGCTTATAATATTGCCATAAAAAAGTAATTCTATTTTTCTTCTTTCTTATGGACTTAGTGTGAATCTCTCGTACATTTTAGACTCAGCCATAGCTCTGCCTCTATTTAAAGATGAAAGCTGGTAGGTAGGTGCTATGATTTCTCTCTATTTCGAGACCTTGTTGAAAAAGCAGTCTCCTTATTCCTTCTTGTGTATTGTATATGTAATTTACTTTATTTATTTTTTTAATAAAATTAGTCATTATAAATATGTAGTCAGTGGCCTGTATAACTAGATAGGTTGAATTCATGATCAATTCAATGTTTGGTCAACAATGTGTAATTTTATGATTAAAGTTCCTCTTATAGGTGCATTAGTTACCAGCAATAAATCAAAACAAAACAAAACCAAGCAAGCATATATATATATATATATATATATATATAGAGAGAGAGAGAGAGAGAGAGAGTTGTTCGAATTTCTCATTGTGTTAAAATGAATGTGTATCATTTTGACTAATGCGCTTTCTCTTGTTTTTTCTTAGGCACACTTACTTGATGGCCGGGCTAGTGCTGGTGCGAGTGTTGACTCAGCTAGACAAAATCTTGCTGCCACCTTTGTTAATGCTTTCGTGAATGCTGGCTTTGGTCAGGTAAAATGTGCTGTATGCATGAGAAATAACATACGGGTGTGAGTTTTCTTGATGTTTCTCATAGTTTTTTCTTTTAAGTCTTCTTTAACTGTCTCTCTCTCTTCCTAGTAGTTCTCTCCGGTGATTCTCACCGGTGAATCCATTCATTCTTTGTGTTTTTTTTTTTTAATTGGTGCAATTGGTAGAGTTCATTAATGAGCCAAACTTATGGTTTCATCAAATGGGTTGTTACTGAGTCGAAGATGATAGGGTTCATTGTCAAGGAGGTATTAATAGTGGTAAGAATCAATGAGCGGAGGAGGGCTGCTCTTCACTCAGTCTCAATGGGAAGGTTGTGTTACTGGTTAGTGTGTTCTTTATGGAGAGTCTTGTTGAGAAGGATTTGTTGAAGGTTTTTTCAACGTTAAAGATAGTGGAAACAGTACTCTATCTTGCCATTCCAGAAGTTAGATCATATGAAGGATTTATTGTGTTTCTGGTAGACTTGAGCAAAGTCTCAATGCAGTTTCAGTTCATTATTGACCATCATCAAGGCAGTGGAGGAGCCTCATTGTGGCCGCAACAAATTGGGGCCTCAAAACCAAATGCCCTGGTGGTGCCAAGGGCTTCCAAAGACATGCTGAAGTATGGAAAGGGATTGTTCAGTGGCTGAGAAAATAGGAAAATCACAGGAGTAGAGTGGCTAGTCTTGTGATTAGTTAGAGATGGCAGGATGAGATGTATACAAGCTGTAGAGGAATCACAAGAAAGGCCCCTCAAACTGCAAAAATCTGCCGATGCCGAGATTTCTGTTGAGCAAGCAGCTCAACTGAAGCTGGTCACATCTCTGTTTTATATAAGAATGCAGCTAGAGTTGCTGAAGACAGAGATTGGGTGTCTCTTGAAAGGCTTGGATGTGGGCTTGAAGAGAGGAAGACAATGGATGGGCTGATGGAGTAAATTGGGCTGAGAGATAAAGCCGCACAGCAGGGTTCAAATGGGCTAGTAAATGGGAAAGGAGTTGATCCAAATAGGCCTAGAATTGAGTTAAAAGGCTCCATAAACCAGGTCCAGGGTAAAGGAAAAGGCCTGCCGAGTGGCTTCTTTCTCAAACCTAATTAAAAATGGGTTGTTTCACGAGGTGGGCCGTCTTCCTCGACCCCAGTTGTCGAAACGTATTCAAAGCCTTCTCCCCTGTTGTCAACTAAGTACAGGTGGCTAAGCTGTCTTCCTGAAAGTTGAGGTCCTTGTGGTAAATTTAATCTACAATTATTTTCTTTCTCCTCAATTTCTCTCCGTACACCTTACGATTTTATTTTCTTTCTTTCCTGTTTGATTTTTCCTTCGTATTGCTTTCGATGGTGCTTTGAGTGTTTGATGGTGTATTCGAAGGATATTTTTATTGGAAAAATATGCTTATCAATATTGAATCAAAACTGTTCGAGGTGTCAAGGGATGGGAGGGTCGTGATCCTTACAGAGAAGGGATGGAAAGTGATAAAAAAGATGAAGTTGGGATTGGGGACAGTACGCTGGTTTTAGAATGCAATGGAGGTGTGCTTGAAGGGGGAGGGTAAGGGTTTTTACACTGCACATATGGATGGGGATAGGAGCTATATTGCTCAACATTGTACCAACTCGAGGGGAGAATATATGGCATTGGTGGAGTAGTGGAGGGGGACATTGGAACTTCATCTTCATAACAGGGGACAGGGACAAAGTGGGTTGGAGAAAACTTGTGGTGGTGTTTCAGGGTGATTGTTACCACCAGCTATGACGGTGCAGAACTCAAATTTCCAATTGTACAATGATGTTCTTCGAGATAGCAGAGAGGTGGAGAGGCCTCAAGACGTGAACTGTGCAGAGAAAGTAGGTCCGTTGGAGCAAGGTCTTGTCACTTCTTCGGGCAATGATCTGTTGCGGGATGGAGGTGGCAGAGTTTCTGTTGTTTTGAAAGAAGAAAGTGTGTTGAAGGCTCTATGTGAAATGGAGGTGCAGTTGGGAGAGTTAACAAATAGAGTGGGATGGTTAAAATGATGTGTTGAATTAAAAGGTATGATGGGATTGGGCCTTGGCTTGGACCTGGGCCAGAGATGGGAAGTTGAAGACCAACGAGCCAGGGAGCCCATAGGTAAGGGGAAGGGAAAGATAACGGGCCGTGAAATTGGGCCTTAGCCCATTAAGACCCAAAAGAGATCTGGCGCTTTTTGGAGGAAGACAAGTCACCGCTTCCAAGAGGAGGAAGCTGGCCCATCAGGGGGTGGGGCCGAGCTGCCGCTTCTGGCATTGCCTCAGACAACCTCGCCGAAGGTGGTAGTCCCTACAGTGGAGGTGGTGGTGCGGGCAGTAATCGTAACAGTGTCTGATGCCGTTATTGTTGCAAATGGCTCAGAACTAGCACATAAAGGTGCGACGGAGGCTGGCGACTCTTTTATGACGTCCTTGGGGCTTGAAGTTCCTGCGATTGAGGAGAATACCTCCATTGGTTCAACCCTCATGAGTGGGTTGCTACAGGGGTCAACTATCGGGGATGCACAGACCCTTCCGAGTATCGTAACAGTGTCTGATGCAGTCGTTATTGATGCAAATGGCTCGGATCTCGCATAGAAAGGTGCGACAGAGGCTGACGGCGCTTTTAAGACGTCCTTGGGGCTTGAAGGTCCTGCGATTGAGGAGAATACCTTCACTGGTTCAATCCTCACTGGTGGGTTGCTACAGGGGCCAACTACGGGGGATGCATAGACACTTCTGAGGATCGACAGTGATCCCTCAGGTACGTTTCAAGTGGTGGCTGGAGAAATCTTTGTTGGGTAGAAATCGACTTTAGCTGCCGGTGAAGTAGTGGGCCCAAATAGTGATAAAAAGCAAGTTCAGAAGGAGATGATATGCAGTTGGTCATATGTGAAGGAGAATGCATAGACAAAAGAGATGCTGTACCATTACGAGTGCTTCCTCCTAGCCCCAATTATGAGTTTATTCCAGATTGGGTTTTTATGAAAGTGGAGGAGTTGCAAGTTTGTGCTGGGGTGTCTTGTGCAGGTTTTGAGCTTTTATTATAGCCATTGAAGAGAGTAGATTGAAGTCGGCTACAAAGAGGGATAGGGAACTTAAAAGACTACAATGCTCTATAAATTATGAAGAGAATGAGGGAAGTAGCAGTAGGGATAGAACGAAAGGGAGGGGTATGACCATTGTCCATGAAACCTAAGATTCTATCATGGAACGTGCGGAGGCTTAATGATCGCAATAAGCGCCTTCGCATAAAATATTTGTTGCGAATGTGGAAGGCGGATGTGGTGTGTCTTCAAGAAACAAAACTAAGGTTCGTTGATCAAAGACTTATTCGTAGCTTATGGGGATGTCCTTATGTGGGCTGGTCATACTTGGCTTCGGAAGGAGCGTCTGGTGGGGTACTTTTGATGTGGGATAAAAGAACTATGGAGGAGGTGGAGTGTGTTGGGACTTTTTCGGTGGCTTGTTTATTCAAAAATGTAGTAGATGGGTGAGAATGGGCATATGCAGGCATTTATGGGCCAAATTGAGATAGAGAAAGGAGAAGGTTGTGGGAGGAGTTGGCTAGTGTATATTATCTTTGGGATGTGCCGTGGTGTATGGGTGGAGATTTCAATATCATTCGTTTTCCAAGCAACGATTAGGGAATATTCGCCACTCAATAGCAATGGAGGAGTTTTCTGAGTTCATTTTTTATTTGAATCTTATGGATCTTCCCCTTGCTTCACATGGTCCAACAGTAGGGGGTGGTTGAGATTTGATAGGTTTCTTGTTTCTCCTCCTTGGGAAATCCATTATTCGGAGTTGTATCAAAAGAGGCTGGCCTGGTGTTGCTCGGATCATTTTCCTATTATGTTAGATTGTGGTGGCATTAATAGGGGTTGCCAGTATTTTAAGTTTGAAAATATGTGGTTAGCAGTGGATGGTTTTGCTGAGAAAGTTCGTTCCTGGTGGTCTTCTTATCAGCTCTCGGGTACTCCTAGTTTCATTCTTGTTGGGAAACTTAAGGCATTAAATCAAGACTTAAGGAGGTGGAACTTTGACAATATTGACAACCAGAAAACTATCTTATTAGAGGAGCTTCAGGACTTGGAGGAACAGGTGTTGATGGGAAATGCCTCTAAAGAGGCACTATTGAGGAAGAGAGTGGTGGTGACTGAATTAGAGAGAGTCTTGTTGATGGAGGAAACATCGTGGCACCAAAAATCCAGGGCTCTTTGGCTAAAAGAAGGGGATAAATGTACGAAGTTTTTTTATAGAGTGACCAATTCTCATAGGTGCAACAACACTATTGAGACTCTTAAGGCAGGTAATCAAGTTCTCTCTTCCCCCCTGATCTAGAGAACCATACTGTGAACTACTATGAAAATCTGCTCACGGAGCAGACTTGTTGGAGGACAAAGCTCGATGGTTTGCCTTTTGAGTCCAAATGCAAAGTGCGAGCTGGTTGGAAAGACCTTTTGAAGAAGATGAGGTGTATAAGGTCATTAGAAGCATGACCAAAGACAAAGCACCTGGATCGGATGGGTTTTCGATGGGGTTTTTCCAACATTGTTGGGAGATTGTGAAATGTGATGTTATGCGGGTCTTTTTTGAATTTCATGCTTTCCAAAAATCCAAAAAATGCTTCAATGCGACATTCATAGCCCTTGTTCCGAAGAAACAGGGAGTGTTGGAAGTTGATGATTTCCGTCCCATTAGCCTAGTGAGTGGAGTTTATAAAATTATCTCCAAGGTTCTGGCTAATCGATTAAGTGTGGTAATGGAGCAAATCATTTCGAAGTCTCAAAATGCCTTCATGCGGGGGAGGTAGATACTTGATTCAGTTCTTATTGCCAATGAGTGTTTGGATCAGAGGTTAAAGGAGGGTAAATCAGACATACTTTGTAAGCTTGTTATGGAGAAAGCCTATGATCATGTAAATTGGGATTTTCTCCTTTACTTACTTGGGAGATGTGGTTTTGGTAACAGGTGGATTTCATGGATTCGATATTGCATAACTATTGTGCGTTTCTCAGTGCTTGTAAATGGTAATCCGGTTGGTTTCTTCTGTAGCTCCCGCGGATTGAGGCAGGGGGATCTGTTGTCTCCATTTCTTTTCGTAATTGTTATGGAGGCACTAGGCCGGATGGTGAAGGCAGTTGTTGATGGAGGCTATATAGCGGGTTTTTCAGCAGGCAATGGTATTTTTGGTTTTGTAATGATCTCACTTCTCTTATTTGCAAATGATACCCTTCTCTTTTGTGAAGCGAAGGTGGGTCAAATCCAAGCCATATGGGCACTCTTGTTGTGCTTCGAGGCCATGACGGGTCTCAAGGTAAACTTGGGCAAGTCTGAGATGGTGGCGGTGGGTGTGGTGCCCCATATCAGTACACTAGCGGAAACGTTAGGGTGTGAAGTGGGTTCTTTGCCTATGAAATATTTGGACCTTCCTTTGGGGGCTATTTTCAAAGCTAGAGGTATATGGGAAGGGGTTATTGAGAGAGTGGAGAAACGGTTGGCAGGGTGGAAACGACTCTTTATCGAAGGGAGGGTGACTCACTTTGATCACTAGCACTTTATCTAACCTTCCAACCTATTTCCTATCTTTATTCCCGTTGCCGACAAGGGTGGCGCATCGAATCGAGAAGTTATTCCGGGCGTTCTTGTGGGGTGGTCTGGGGGAAGAAACCAAATTCCATCTTGTTAGTTGGAGTAAAGTTTGCTCCCTAGTTCCGAGTGGTGGTTTGGGTGTGCGCAATTTGAGGACTTTCAATAAATTGGGGAAGTGGCTATGGAGGTATCAAGAAGATGGGGAGTTTTTGTCGAAGGAAGTTGTAGACTCTAGACATGGTGGTGCTTGGGGGGGATGGTGCACTAATGAAGTGAGGGGTATGGTGTGGGTTTGTGGAGATATATAAGGTGGGGATGGCAGTGCCTTGAAAACAATATTAGATATGTGGTCGGACTGGGCACTCGCATCAAGTTTCGGCAGGATGTCTGGTGTGGAGAGTGTTCTTTGGAGAGGGCCTTCCCAGCTCTTTATAACATTGCGGCTAATATGGAGGCTTCGATAGCGGATCTGTGTGTGTTTGCCCAAGACTCTTATCAGTGAAATATTTTATTCACTCGGGATAATCATGATTGGGAGTTGTCTACTGTTTCAGAATTTTTTAGCTTGATATACTCGTCAGAAAGACCTACAGCACATGACGATAGGTTACAATGGTGGTGCAAGGACAACAAGAAGTTCTCAGTCAAGTCATACTATAAAATTCTGGCATCACAAGGTAATGTACTTTTCCTGTGGAAAAGTGTCACAAGGTAATGTACTTTTCCCGTGGAAAAGTGTTTGGAGGTCACGTGCACCTTCCAAAGTGGCCTTTTTTGTGTGGACTGCTGCACTTGGAAAAATTCTAACCACGGATAATTTATGGAAGAGGGGCCTCATCGTGATGGATTGGTGTTATTTGTGGAAAAAACATGGAGAATCTGTGGACTATCTACTATTGCATTGTGAGGTGACAAGAGAGTTGTGGAATGGGATATTTAGTAGGGTGGATGTAGCGTGGGTTATGCCGGCAAAGGTGGTTGACTTGTTTGCTTGTCGGAAGGGTCTACAAGGTTGTTCACAGGTAGCAGCAGCTTGGAAGATGATCCCGTTGTGTATTATGTGATGTATTTGGATGGAAAGGAATGCACGATGCTTTGAAGATAGGGAGCGAACAATGGAGGAGCTTCAGAATTTTTTTCTGCACACTTTACTCTTATGTTCTCAGCCATTGTTCTTAATGGAAATAGTGTACATGAGTTCTTAGCTTTAATTTAGTTTTTTAAGAATGTATTTAGGTGTTTTCTATTGTATACTCCCTGTGTACATAGGCCATGCCTATTTTCATTCATATTAATGAAAATTACTTTTTACTGATAAAAAAAAAAAAGTTTGAGGCCCTTCACAATGTAATACAACTGAAGCTTAAGGTGCCTTAGAAGTTTTCCATCCCCACAAGTTCTTTGTCTCCAGATTCGGTTTATATTTCTTTTCTCCTTGTGAGAATCTATCTAGCACAGAAGGGCCCAAATTGGAGGTAGCAATAGTCCCCTAAGAACCAAATTTTGTGCAAGTGGATGGTCTTCCATTTTGGTATGGATGTTGACTTGGTAGCTGATCCTGTAGACAAGGTGACCTTTCATATGCCTTTAGTTGCTATAAGGTTTTGACATTACCCATGGGTTATATTATGAGGTTGAATCTGGCCCTCAAGAGACACGAGTTTAAAGTGAAGTTATACTATAAGGTTTTGGCATTACCCATAGGTTTCCCTTTTACCTTGGAAGAGCATTTGGAGAGTGAAGGCCTCTTCAAGAGTGGCTTTCTTCATGTGGATGATGGCATTGGTAAAGATTTTGATTGGACTTAATGAGGAAGCAGAATATCACTATGGTGGGATGTTGCTGTATGTGATGGAAAAATGGTAAATGCATTGAACATATTTTTCTTCATTGTGATGTAGCGAGAAATTATGGTGTTTGCTATTCAAGGAATTTGGTGTTGAGTGGATTATGCCTAGAAGGGTGCTTGAATCGTTGGTGAGGTGGAGAGGATAGCAGGGACATGATAAAGTTTTGGTAGCATGGAGGTGGGCTCTTTTATTTGCTTAATGTGATGTATTTGGAGAGAGCAGAATGCAAGGACCTTTGAAGATAATAAAAAATAAATAAATAAATAATAATAATAAAGCTTCAGTGGTAGAGCTGACAAAGATCACCCCCAACACCCTTTACTCATGGATAGTAGCACATGATACTGTGCTTTTTCTTGCTTTTCAGAGTGTTTAAATTTTTTATTTTATTCTGAATAGGGGCTCTCTTATATACATCCTGGTTTGGTTTGGTAGATGAGATGATCTCGTCTCATATAATCATTACAACTTTCTCAAATTTCCACACAAAATACAATAAACAATTCAACTGTTTCAAATCCCAAAACAAATATTATGTTCAAAAATTATATTCTAATAATATTTTATTTAACTTTCAACTTTTAATCTCATCTCATCTTTGTAACCAAACGAGGCAACCCTTCTGCCAACTCATCTCATCTCATGTTCTAACTGTTTTGCTTGCAGGATAAGTTAATGACAATCCCATCAGACAATTCCAGTGGTGGTTCTTCTGCCAACTGGCTTTTCAAAAATAAAGAACATGGGAAGACTAGTGCTGCAGCAAGTCTTGTATGCAACCTCTTACTGTCTAGTTTATCTCTTCTTATTCAGCCAGTTTGTTGGATTCTCATTGCTGTTTGTCATTACAGAGTATGATTTTACTGTGGGATGTTGATGCTGGACTTGCCCAAATTGACAAGTACTTCCACTTAAGTGACAGCCATGTCCTTTCTGGTGCATTATTAGGAGTTGGGATTGTGAATTGTGGTATCAAGAATGACTGTGATCCCGTAAGTTCCATTAACTATATTTGTCACGGACCATATGATCTTGAATTGTATATCCATTCTTACTCGACTTCCTTTTTTAGGCACTTGCACTTCTAGGTGATTATGTAGATAAAGAAGATTCATCCATTCGAATCGGTGCGATAATGGGCCTTGGAATTGCATATGCCGGTACCCAAAACGAGCAGGTGAAGTGGCTTGCTTTATGTCAATATATCTTTAGGGCACCACAAGCATGCTTATGGTGATGGATGGGCACCTCTTTGCTAATGGTGGTGAAATTGTTTACTGATCCAACAAGATGCATGCTTGATTTATCTTCTGGTTACTGAAAGATTGACAAATTGAGAACTATTTTTTTTTTTTCGGGTTGAAAGATGTTTGTAAGTTGTAACCTTTGGTCGTAAGTGCTGTTTTTATCTGATTTTTAGTGTCTTTTAAATTAAAGCTAACTTATTTACACTTCTGTCAGATACGGAGAAAATTGGCTCCTATACTCAATGATGCCAAAGCTCCATTTGATGTAATTGCATTCACTGCAATCTCTCTGGGCTTGGTATATGTGGGTTCCTGCAATGAAGAGGTTGCTCAGGCAATTATATTTGCATTGATGGACCGAAGTGAGTCAGAGTTGGGAGAGCCCCTCACTCGGTTATTGCCTCTTGGCCTTGGTCTTCTATACCTTGGGAAGCAGGTAAGTTCACTACTCCTTTAGAGACTTTTATATATTTCATTCTTGGTGTTGTTCTAACATATCTGGGACCATGGGTACCATAGACTATTAGTATGTTTTCTTATTGCATGGTAAATTTTTCAATGTGACCAAAGATGCCATACTATGTGAGAACATCATACGAACAGTTCCATTCTCCCTGATTATTCTTTGATCTGTATTTGGTGTTTAACAGGAAAGCGTGGAGGCAACAGCTGAAGTTTCTAAGACCTTTAATGAGAAGATTAGAAGATACTGTGACATGACACTACTTTCATGTGCCTATGCCGGAACAGGGAATGTTCTCAAGGTATTCTATTGTACCATTTACAATATGAGTCTCTCTTACATGCACAAGGTAGCTTTTAATCGTCTTTCTGTATAGGTTCAAAATCTTCTGGGCCATTGCTCACAACATCTTGACAAGGGAGAAACCCACCAGGGTCCTGCTGTGCTTGGAATTGCTATGGTAGCAATGGCTGAAGAATTGGGGCTTGAGATGGCAATTCGTTCACTAGAGCATCTTTTACAGTATGGCGAGCAGAACATCCGTCGTGCTGTTCCCTTGGCTCTTGGTCTTCTTTGCATATCAAATCCTAAGGTATTTGGAAAAGGATGACTTACTAGTGGATGGTTGATTGGAAAAGCCTATTCATGTCTCAGTTAGCTGGTTTAACTATAGATGACTATTAACCTGCTTCTTAGAGATCTTATCAAAAACTACTTCCTAGTGATATGTAAATTAATAGAACTGATTTAATAAATTAGGAATCACTTGAATCCTAGATTTCCTTTTGAGGATGTCTTTTATCTTCTCTGTTGCTTTCTGCCATATGCTGGTGATCTCGCCATTCATTGTTTATACAAGTAATTGAAGATTTTATTAAAAACCTTTTAGAAACTACTCGATTAATTTTGTTGAAATAAGCTGTTTGAACCTATTTTAAATCCATACCTTGAGTATAATCAGTTATCTCATGTTAAACTTAATTAATAGTTTTTTTCCGTGATTTTCCTTGCTTACCAGTTTTTTTATTGTCTCTTTTGGTCAGGTCAATGTTATGGACACATTAAGCAGACTTAGCCATGATACAGATTCAGAAGTAGCAATGGTAATATATTAGAACTAATTAATTGGATATTAGAATTAATTACCTATCAATGTCTATTGTTATTTTTATAGCTATTGTTTGAGGCTGATATATATATGTACTTGGATGCTACAGGCTGCTGTAATCTCCTTGGGTTTGATAGGTGCAGGAACCAACAATGCTCGAATAGCTGGCATGCTTCGCAATCTTTCAAGCTATTACTACAAAGATGCCAGCCTTCTTTTCTGTGTAATGTTTCTATTGATTCTTTGGTTTAATTTTCTCGCCATTATTAAATAGCATTGACAATCCTTTGCCATTTTTTCAGGTTCGAATTGCTCAAGGTCTTGTACATTTGGGGAAGGGTTTATTGACTCTTAATCCATATCATTCTGAACGGTTTTTGCTATGCCCGTAAGTAATCCTTCTGCAGTGAAACCTTTACAAACTCACTCCTTTTAAAAGTATCTTATCTTTACTTCTGCAAGTGATCAATTCTAGAGCCAGCTGTGACCTGAGGGTGGCTTTCCAAGTCCCTTTTTTTCCCTCATTACATGCATAAGCATTTGTCTCATCTGACAGGACGGCACTTGCTGGAATAATAACAATGCTGCATGCATGCCTTGATATGAAAGCCATCATCTTGGGAAAGTATCATTATGTTCTCTACTTCCTTGTTTTGGCAATGCAGGTCAGTGTTAGTTTGTCTCACTTTTTTCCCTTTCTTCAATCAGAGCTCACACTCGCAAATTTGACAGAAACGCAACGCCAAATTAGCTGATTAAGGTTTTTTAGGGTTATTTTATATACATGACATGAATTGGACTTGACACGACCTGAAGGCGAACCCAAGATTACAACAGAAATAGTCAACTAATCTTTCAATTTGGTAGCTTTAGTGGGCAAAACAAATCATGTAATTTAATTAACTAATTAGCTTTTCAACTATGTGGTGACAGCCAAGAATGTTGATGACTGTGGATGAGAATCTCAAACCTCTTTCTGTTCCTGTTCGGGTGGGCCAAGCTGTTGATGTTGTTGGCCAGGCCGGTCGTCCCAAAACCATAACTGGTTTCCAGACACATTCAACACCTGTTCTTTTGGCTGCTGGTGATCGAGCAGAACTGGCTACTGAGAAGTAAGCACCCCCATCAAAGTGGCTTTGGGAGTTTTACATATGAAAGAAGAAAAAAGGTGGCTCTATAACCTTCTGCTATTTAGCTTTTATACTAACAGTTAAAACTTTTTATGCAGATATATTCCTCTGTCTCCCATTCTTGAAGGCTTTGTAATCTTGAAAGAGAACCCAGACTACAGAGAAGAGCAGTAGAGTTGATTTGGACCAAAGGGCATGGAAACTGAGAAGGTCATTAATGCTTGTGAGGTACTAGCAACCAGATCATTGGTAAAATTCATGATGATTTCCTGGTCTCTGTCGCATTTGGTCTTTTACTCAGAAAATTAGGTGTCTAGAAATTAGCAAACGTACAAATTTATTGACAGCATATTTTATGCATATTTGGCACTTTTTTCAGAAAGAGGTTTTATCATTTTTTTTCCTTGTAATCGTGAAAACAAGTTTCTTGCTGAATTGAGATACGCATGGCCTTTTACTCCTTGTTCATTAAACCATGATGAAAGGTTAATGGAACCGATGGCTGCGATATCAGCACGGGTGGATAGGCCTCTTGTAGCGGCATCATAAAAGCTTCTATTATTACGGTTCTTTTTATTTTCAGATCAAAATAATGTTTTTATAATGTCTCTTTTATCTTTTTGTTGAGGTATATCTCCTGGAGTTCACAAATCTGGGTTAAAACTTGCACGTTCAAAAGAAAAAAACATTCAAGTTAACAAACCAAGTCAAAATCAAAATATCTTTTAAAAAATTAAGATTAAAAGAAACTATACCAAGTGCTAAAGAAATTTGAAAGCGCTGCGCCATCAATTGAAATGGACTTCATATTGCGTCCTCTCCCATTTTGATTTCCTCCGCTCTTGTAAAATGAGACCATCGTAATTATGAGTTAGGCCTCATTTGATTATACATGAGATTATATGAAAGTTGAATAAAATATTATTATAATATTATTTTTATTTTGAGATTTGAAAAAGTTGAATTAAATATTATATTTTGTGTAAATTTAAAAAAATTATAATAATTAGATGAGATACAATAATATGGTTTGTGTAACCAAACAATGCATTATTAATTCCATGAGAAAGAAAAATGGTCACCAAAAATAGCAATAGCAAAAATATTATGAAAATATAATAATATGGGCATTATTTCCTTTTCCTATGGTTCATTAGGTAGGTCTGCAAATGTGTAATGTCCATCCATGTGCTGAAATTTTAAAAAATAGTTTTATAAAATGATAGGAGAATTACTGAATTTTTTAAAATTTATCATTTCCTCCCTAGGAAAAGGGAGTGCAGAGCTTGCACACCCTAGAATTGTAAATGTTATTTCCCAATTTGAAATTTAAAACCAACTTTGAAAATTGAAAGAGTTTGAGCAGAGTTCAATAAAATTAACTACAAAGTCATTTTACAAAAGATGAGTTCATACATTACATAAAACATGACTAGACTTCTGCCACATTTAACTTGGGCCATGTTAATCTTGACGCTTCGTGCTCATTTTATTCTTGGATGGGGTATACATAAAAATAAAATGAGTTCAATACTTAGTGAACATTACTTTATATTGTAAACATATACTAACATAAGTTTTTATTCCTCTTCATACACATAAAATTTCTTTTGAAAACATTACAATGTGAGGTTTTTCTTTAAATAGGTTTTCCTTCCTCGTGAAAACATTACTCACACCTTGTATAGTTCCTAGTAAAGAGTTAAACGATTTAACAACATTCAATTTAACTGTCATCAATTTACATTGGCCAACACATATTATTGCACCCCCCCATGTGTTAGGAACTTAGGGTTAGTGGTCTTTTGAACCCAAACACCACTCTTGACCACGGGTTGGGAATCTCTTACCATCAGGAGGCAGCACTAAGTGCACTACCAATACTACTTACCCAACATTACAATCTACCCAACCCATTAATACTATCATTCATTTAGTCATTGACCGTTACATAGCTTCATACATTAAAACATTAAAACATTCATTTCATTTAATTCATTCATTTACTTCTCATTCATCAGTTTATTTCATTTCATAAAACATCATTTCATAACTTTGAGCATAAAATATCATCATTTCATTTCATGGATCATAAAAATAATAATTACTATATATGACACCCATTTCATGATGCATACAATTACCATAGAGATGTATAAAAAAGGATTACCAATGAAAAGACCATTACATACATATACTTCAAAGCATTTATACCTTAGCATAGATTCATAAATCATAATTTCATTTATATGACATTTCAATTTCTAAGAAAACATTTCATTTCCTTTCATTGCATAAAAAAAATATTTTTCTCATAAAAGCATTTAATTTCATTTTCATTAAAAGAAGTATTTCATTTTCATGTCATTTGGAAAAACTCTAGAAGAGTGTGAACATAATACTTACCATGGACTCCATGCCATTTTCATTTCATGCATTCCATTCATGTGCATCTTAGATGGCAACCTACATGCTCAAATAATTTTACATCATTTCATTTTCAAGTGCATATACAACTTAAACTTAGAACTTGCATAAACATCCTTGACTTAAAGCTACCTTTGACTTAAACATCCTTCACTTGGACCCATTCAATTATCCAATCAATCTTCCATACACTTCTTTACTACTCTTTTCTTAATTCAAAGCTATAGCTTGTTAATCCTTGAGGTCACCTTTCTAGTGCGTTGCATCCATTCATTCATCAATTTAACATGTGCAACATAAAAGAGGAAGTAAGAAAGAAGAGGATTGTACCTAAAGATGGTGGAACCGAGAGTCAAAACAATCGAGGAAGGTTAGTTGAAGGTTTGGACAATAACTAATTTTAGGTTTGGTGCAAGGTTATCAGTTGGTTCTTTCATCAACTGGTTTTGCTAGGGTTTGGAAGTTAGTACACTCAAAGCAGGGGCTAGAGAGGAATAAGTAGAAATTGAAGTCAAGCTCGAGGTACGTTAGGTTGGAACTTACTGTCATAGTTGCAGTATTGATACCAAAGTTTTCAATTTTGTTCCGTTCCAACCATTCTGGCTGGAGTTTTTCATTCCAGTGTGGTACTTGTTACACTATACCTCCTCGTTCCATTTCTTTCCAAATTTCAGCCCGTTCTAATCATTCCGAACCCTATTTCATTACAAATTGTTTTAATGGTAGTTTTGTAATTTTCTTATTTTGGATGACATTTTTAAAACTTTAAATCTAGATGGTATTTAATTAATTTTAAAATATAAAAGGTATTTATATAATTTTAATTATTTTGTAACTTTAAATATCTGACCTCATTATTTTTTAATATCATTATTTTTAATAATTTTAATAATTTTATTAATATTAATATTATTTCTCTTTTATGTCTCAACTCAAGTTTGTGATTTTTTTAATATTATATTTTAAAATTAATATTTATGTATTTTGTTTTAATATTTTCAACATATATTCATTTTATAAATCTTCAATTCTTCCATATATACACACATACATAATATACGCTTACATATACATGTATTTATTATATTACTCATTAGTTTATATATATACATGTATATATATATATATAGTTAATCTCAAAACAGTATACTGGAATGCATCGATAACAAAATATTGCATTCTAGTGCTTAAACTGGAATGATGACCGAAATGGAATTTAAAACATTGGTTGATACTGCTATGTGTGGTTGATGTTAAGTTGCTATTT
This sequence comes from Juglans regia, assembly GCF_001411555.2. Lineage (NCBI taxonomy): Eukaryota > Viridiplantae > Streptophyta > Magnoliopsida > Fagales > Juglandaceae > Juglans > Juglans regia. The sequence continues at coordinate 23,103,364 of NC_049901.1, read as the reverse complement.
GGTATTTATTTTAAGATCTTTATAGAGTATTAAGAGGTAGGTCACTTAGAACATAAACTGTGAAAGAAATGGAGGAATAGAAATTGAAGCAAATAATGAGGTTAAAAGCTAAAACTACGACTGCTACCTCTATGTTATTTGCTATTTTTCTCTATTGTAATTGTTGTTTTCAAGCTCCTATGTTGAGTTCTTCAAGCTATTGTGGTCAAGAATAAATGTGGAGTGATGGAATTCAATGGTAGGATAAGAATCAATGCAATTGAAAAGGTTAAAACTTGAAACTGATGGTGAAACAACAACTGTGTTTTTGCTACTATTCTTGCTGCTATGTCTGGTTTGAGACTTCTATTTTTAGTTTCCAACACATCTATATGTCTCTATAGGGTGTGGTTAGTGTTTAGAAAATTAAGATATTTATAATAGAAGCTGTAAAGTGGGAACTGAAAACAATAATTAAAGTACACATCAAGAGGTTAGGAGTTAAGTCTTGTTGTAGTGCATATAAGGGAACAGGGTAAACTTCATGCTGTGGGTTTGGTATAAAAGAATGATTGTGACTGCTACTATGAACATCTTTAAGGTGTTCCAAGGGTTTAAGGATTTAATTCGCTGAAAATGAAAGTTAGAAACAAGAAAAAATATATAGAAACTAGGACAGACAATAAAAGGGTTAAAACTTAAAACTGTTGTTGCATTGCTTTGAATTTCTTTGCTTCTGAGTGCAAAGAAATTGGGACACTTATATAAGGTATTGTTGAGGTGCAGGAAATTATGACACCTATAATTGAAACTAAAAAAGGGGAAGAAGAAGTATAATTTGAAGAAGACCTCGAGAGGCTAGGATGAAAAATGTAATCGTGAATGAAGGCTTAAAAATGTGTTTAATGTATAGAAGGCTTGATGTAAGAGGAATTGAGAAGTAAGAGCTTTGCTTCAGTTTTGATGTTGTTGAAATTACTACAGTTTACTGTAATAGATACTGGTTTTCAGTTGCCACTACCATTTGATGCTATTGCCGTGAAAAAGGACTAGACGAAATGAAGGGAATAGAAGAAAAATAGATAAATCAAGAGATAAACATGAGTGAGCAAAAAGATAAGAGATTGTAGCTAAATATGAGTGAGCCAGAGAGGTGAAGAAGCTAATGTTCTATTGTCGCCTCGCTGTCCACAGTTGTAACTGCTTAGAGTTGATTTTGGTATGAACTTTGAGGTTAATTGATACTTCTAATTTCACATATTGAGGTTGAGTTGAAGGGATGAAATAAAGGCAATCTAAAGGGCTCAAAATTTAAGAGGAATTGAGAGTTAAAGTTGATTTTTCTACACTAGTAGGACAACCAACAAATTGTGTATTTTGCTTTTAGATCTTCCCTCTTTCTAATACATTCCTAATTTCACAAGAAATGATTTAGAATTGATAAAATGGAGATTAACAAGTTAAAAAGTCGACCAAACAAAAACTAGTAGGAAGGAAATTATTGCAAATATTTAGAGGAGCAAACACGTTGCATAATTTCTGTTACTATGTTTCCGTTTTGGATAGAATTAAAAGAGGAATTTTAATTGTTGCTTTGGCAGTTGTTATGGTGGCTAAGCCACTTATTGAGGCGTCATATAGCAAGACAAAACAATTGGCTGAAGGTGGCTTGAAGGTTGGTGTGATGCCCCCAACCTTCGCTTAAGATTTGACGAAGGCTGAAGCGTTGAGACATGCAACACAAGGTTACATACTCCTGTTTCAGATAATATACAATGCACCTAGCATGCTTCTAGCAATATGCAATAATCGTAGCAAATTTTTTTTTTGTTCAATCATAAGTTGTACTAGAATAGATTAAATCTCAAAATATTTTTCATAACATTAATACATAAGTTGATTCAACATCCATCAAAACATAGTCTTAAATCAAAGAAAATAGTATTGGAGTAAGAACTCTCTAGTTACAATTGACTACATAGTTTTTGAACTACATATTGAACCGCTCGCGCAGCTCGGCTATCAATAGTAGAATTACATTAAAAAAACTAAAGGATAGTCTCCATTAGGTCCTCCAAACTTAGCCTCTCGCATCAATCTCGTCGAGGTTGGTTTGTCCTTCTTCACAGTAACCTAACGCAACTTCTATCATTTCGGGTGAGAATGGTAGTTGTGACTACCACAGTGAGATTTTACAAATCTTAGCAAATTATGCTACTAATCTACCATTAGTTCACAAAGTATGCATGATAATAAACATAATGTGTATGCATGATTGACATGAGCTTGTTTTTACAAGGAAAATAGCATCATCGTCATCAGAGTTTCATATTTCATAACATGTTTGCTTCATAAAAAGGTTTCGTTCATTCTTGTTCTTGTTATTGTTCTTATAGACGATGGACGTCTCATAGTTCCCCATAGATCGTGTGCTCCTACTAGTTACCGCACCACATCACAGGTCCTTATAACAGTTATGCATACATAATCAGTCTTACCTCATGTTAGTTTGAATTAACCATTACCAGGAGTCATAGTGGCACCCACCAGCATTAGGTGTCTTTTGACTTCGCTCTTGCAATCTTTTGACCCAATTTGAAACCTGTTTATGATTCTTTGTGAATCTAGGAGATTCCACTCCATCTTATACACTCTAGAGTGGATAGAAGAATTCTACTAAGATAATCCTCCATCTTAACATTGAGATCGTGACAAAACTAAATTTTATGCTTAACTTGAAATTTGTGATGGACATTTATACTTCATGACAGATATTTATGCTTCATGACAGATGGCAACATAGTATAACATAGATGTTTCAGATATTGATGAGAATTGAAGTCACACAAGGATCACTGACATGGTATTTATTATTTAGCATACGGGCATATACCGAGAGTAAGTTAGAAACTAACTTACAAAGTCCTTGAGTTTAATAAATCAACATGGGCTGAAACAAGAGATATAATAAGGTTAAGAGTCTCGTTATCAAAGAAAATTTTAGAATCTAACACTCTTATAGCGCTATTTGCAACTTTGCCTCTTAACTCTTTGAAATTTGTAAATAAGCTCCTAAACTTTTAATAATTACAATCTAGCCCCAAACATCACTAAACTTCACAAACCTCATGTATTAATGAGTCATGCAACAACTACTAGAAATCCACCAAGGCCTACACACATGATACATTAAATTTCACTAAGTGTGATTTAAGCCTAATTGCATACTAATGGTGACTTAACCGAATTTTCGCACTCCATCAAATCCTAAGTCCGAGCTTAATAACATGTTAATTTACTATATTCATATCCTTCATGACCAAATTTTCATCATATGAATTACCAAGCATAAACACAACACTTAGCATCACAACTGAACTGTGGCATGATGACCCTTAACCTTTCTTTTACAAATGAACACCATGAACTTAATAGATAAAAAATCTAGTTTTTAACATTCTAAGTACGCATTTTTAGATGGTATTACACAACACTAGGAAACTAATTCATGATATCAAAGAGAAAAAAATTCAAGCTATAGTATAACCGAAAAACCGAAACAAGCTAGTCCTTCACTTTTGAGTATTTGACAAAAAACCTGATGTAGCATGCTAATTTTCTTGAAACAACTCACCCATGATCACTACAAAAAAGCTTTAGTTAGGTCTACGTCATTCTAACTATGTCATTACCAAGTTTCAAGATTAAATCAAGCAAATAGCTAAGAACTTCAAAGCTTGCACCGAAATCATGCATCCATAAATATACATCACAAACTCAACTTAAACTCAAGTACAAGGGTTTAGATGATCTAAACTTAATACATAGATCTAACTTAACACAAATCAAAAGAAACATCTTTTCGGAATGGTAGAAGTTGTGACAGGTCTAGGAGAAAGTGATGGGGAAATGCAAGAGGGAAGATCCCCCACGAACCAAGGAGGCCCCAAAGAGTCCTGAACGCTCTGCAGAGCCAACATTAGTAAAGAGACTAAAGTCAATCGAGAACTTCATCTATGAAGTGCTGAAACTTTTTGAAACCTGTAAAAGATCATAGAAAAGGATAAGGGCAAACAGTACAATTTCTCGACTATGTAAACACAGTACAATAATATTTTGATGGAAATGAGTTGTGGTTTAAAACCTTGGTTTGTATTTTGGAAGTCTCTAAACAAATAATTTTGAGCTTAATTGGTTTCTTTATTTGGTACCATACTTTAATTGCTCAATCTTTACTTGGATTTGAGCTTTTTATCTGTGATTATTGTATGCTGCTAGAAGCATAATAGGTGCATTGCATGTTAACTGTCATGAATGAGGGGTGAGTAATCTTGAGTTGCATGTCCCAACGCTTCATTCTCCCTCCAATCTCAAGCAGGGTCTGGGGGCATCACAGTTTCTTTCATAAATTCTAATATTGAGCAACACTAGATAAATAAAACCTACGAATTTAAGAGTCAACATGAAAGAACCAATTATCAAAGAGCTATATTCAATTGCATTTGAATAATAAAATAATAATTTGATTAACTTTCCGAACAAATGCCTACTCGATGTGTGATGCCCTCAAACTCCGCTTGGATTTGAAGGAGAATGAAGTGTTGAGATATGCAACACAAAGTTACATACGCCCATTCATATTAGTTAAGATGCAATGCACTTAGCATGCTTTTAACAATATGCAGTAAACGCAGTGGATATCTTTTTTTTTTTTTTATCAACAACATTGTACCAGAATACTAATCTCAAAACATTCTTACACTTCATTCATATATAACAAATCATCATTCATCCAAAATATTAAGTTAAATCATCCATATAACAAAAGTAGCAAAACATGGACCCTCTTTAATAAAATAGTTGGTTAGAACAAAATGATTGTGATGCCTTCAAACTTCCCTTGGGATTTGATAGAGCTTAAAGCGTTGGGATATGCAACACAAGGTTACATACCCCCATTCATTACAGTTAATAATACAATGCACCTAGTATGCTCCTACCAATATAAAATAAACACAATGGATAAATATTTTTTTGAACAATATACAAGTACCGGAATGCTAATCCCAAAACATTAGCACTTTCCATTAGTAGTCACATAAACAAAAGCCATAACATTTGTCCAATTTTTTTGTGGACAAAATAATAAAGTACTGGAGACAAAACTCCATAGTTTCAAACAACATAAAACCTAAACAAGACACAAAGTTGCTCACGCAACTCGATTATCATATCCAAAATAAAAATCCAAAAGCTGGAGGATCAACCCCATGAGCTTCCTGAGGCTCCTCTTCGGCCTATTCGATGTCATCCAGTTGGGGGTGAGCAGTTTCTCTGATCCCTGATACATTGTTTACCATTTCAGGAGTAATAGTAGTTGTGACTACCACAGTAAGATTTATAAATCTCAGCAAATAAGGCTCCTACACTACTAATAGTATAAATAACCATGCTTGATAGTAACAATGACATGTATGCTTGATGCACATGATCTTGCTTATGAAAAATATGGCATCCTTGCTTACTTAAGATAGAATTATACAAAATGTCTTGTCACATGGGGTTACCATGATGTAAACTTGACTATTCATACTTGACTTAAAAATATTTCATGACATGCTTGCATGCTTCATGACATGATGGCCACGACAAGTGACTGATTGAGTTGTATTATTGCATATTTTATATATCTATAACTCATATATTTAAATTATTTCATTACATTATTATTGGTTTTAAATGGAAAAATGGTTAAAATGCATAAATCAGAGTTGTGATTTAAATTGGTTAATAGCATGGTTTATGTTTAATTTTATAACTTGGGATTTAATTGGATAATGTTCATTCACATGAACAACATATTTTTTATATGTTATTCTTCATTTTTATTTTATTTTATTTTATTTTATTTCTAATTTCTATTTTTTTTTATAGACCAAGAAATGAAAAGCATGAAAAAAGAGAAAAGAAATCACGTTTGCATGCGGGCCCATTTTATTTTCGTTTGGGTTTTGACCCAACACGCATTTGTGATTTGGGACGACGCGAACGAGAGAGGATTTTATGCTTTCTTTTTCGTTTTTGAACGGCTGGCTAGAAACGGATGATGCACAAAGGAAAAGAACGCTGCGGCCTAAAGAATCTTGAGAAGTCCAAGCTGTAGCTGCTCCAGCCTCCTCCACTGCTTTCCATCTTCATCTCCATCCATTTGGCTTGCTCTTTTCTTTCTCTAATCTCTATTTAATTTTAGTCTGAATTTTATAGTGTATTTTTGTGATTTTTAATTTAGAATCATTTGATTTTGGATATTTGATTTTCAGTATGTTTAAGTTTTATGTAATTATTTTTCTTGCTCTTTTAAGCTTTCGTTTAACAATGATTACAATTGCTATGAATTGATTTTGAGAATTTGTGATTTGAATACAAGGATGAACCCAAGAATCTTGATTTTGGGGCTTTTCAATTTTCAATTCGTATTTTTCCAATTACTTTTTAATCTAGTTTAATTCTTAGTTTAGTTTTATTAATCTCTTAGTTCCATTGCATATTAGATTGATTAAAGCTTAATTAGGACTTAAATAATTTCGATTTTATTAATTAATTTTCTGATTAATTGAGATTGTTTAGCTTAGTTGGTTCCTTGATTGTTAATTTCAATTTGTTAGTTTTTTACATTTCATTCCGACACTAAAAAAAATCTAAAAATATGAATCTAGTCCATGCCTAGTGCATTTTTTATTCCCTTTGCACTCTTATATTTATTGCACATACCACCCATTTTATTTTCACTTTGTAAATATTTTCACAATTTTAAACGAGTTTGATTTTAAGTAACATTTTCTGAGGAGACGATATATGAATTTCTTCCTAATTATTACGCGACACCCTTCTATACTTGGGATAGCCTTTGTGCTACTCATTTTTTAGTGAGTCAAGTTTTTGGCGCCGTTGTTTGACGTAAATTTAAACTCGTTGTTTTTTTTTTTTTATCTCAAATGTTTCTTTCACTATCTTATCTCTGATTACACAGTTTACTTGTCACCTATTACTCAGTCGTTTGAACCTTACTTATGCTATTTGGACTGATACTTAATGTTGTGGGTGAGAAACAATTCAAATAGGTTGCTTAGAGTTACATTGAGCACTGAGAGTAGTATACACAGTTCAAAGATAGATAGTTCTTCTATTTTTTCTATAGACGAAGACATTGAAATTGAACAAACCATGGCTGCACCTGCACCACGCACTCTTAGGGATTATTTGCAGCCCACTCGCACCACTACACCATCATGCATTATTTTACCTGATGATGCACCTAATTTTTCTATTAAGTATGGCATGATGTCGGTGATACCTCAGTTCCATGGGATGGATTCTGAGAGTCATTATTAGCACCTGACAGATTTTGAGTTGGCTTGTACTACTTTTATCAATAGAGCCACTACTGATGAGTTTATTAGACTTCGTTATTTCCTTTTTCTTTAAAGAATGAAGTGAAGATTTGGTTTAATTCTTTGTGGCCTAATTCTATCTCTAGTTAGTCTGATATGTAGCGTGAGTTCTTACAAAAAAAAATTCAGTTTTAGAGAATTCAGTATTTACAAGAGCAGTTCAGCCAGTTCAATTAGAAATTTGATAAGACTTTTCAGGCCAGCTGAGAAAGATATAAGGATTTGGTGAACATCTGTTCACATCAAGGTTTTGAATCCTGGAGGCTGGTAAATTATTTTTACACTTGTCTCACTCCAGAATTCAAGCAGTTTGTTCAGATTATGTACAATGGAGAATTCGTCAGCGAGGAACCTGATGAAGCATTGTCATTTTTTGACTATCTTGCTGAGAGTGCACAACAATGGAACACTCGGACTAATCGAGTTTCATTGACAGCACAACCACTGAAGGTTATTGCTGGTGGGGGCAGATATGAGTTTAAGGATGACACTGACGTTCAAGCCTGAATAGCTGTATTGACTAGAAGATTAGAGGTCACAGAGATGAAAAAGGTGAAGGTTGTGAAAACAGTATAGGCATGCTCTATATGCGTTGATTCGAACCACAAGACCCAAGATTGCCCAATTATGCCAGTATTTCAGGAGAGTGGCACTGAGTAGATGCAATCAGCGAACTGGATAAATAGAGCACAAAATCAGCCTTTCTTCAATACATATAATCCGGGGTGGAGGAATCACCCAAATTTCTCATGGAGGAATAATCAGCCTGGCCGGTCTTCCCCACCTTCTCAGCAGCCATTTCATCAGGCTGCTCCTCAGTACCAGTATCAGTCATATCTGAGTTCTCAGAGATATCCTTTTATAGCACCTCTAGGATTTCAGCCTCAATCATCTGCAAAGAAGCCTCTAGATGACAGTATGGCACAGATGGCCAACACATTTCAGCAATTCATGTAGATTTAGGCCACCACAAACAATCAGAACACTCAGGCCATAAATGACTTGCGGGGCACCATCAATAAGATGAGTATGACATTGAGCACTCTAGAGAGAGAAATTTCCAGCACATCCTCAACCTAATCCTTAAATATACCGCAACAACAACAACAGGTACATAATGTCTTAGGGGATGTTATTGAGACAACGAAGACCGTTCTTACTTTGTGTAACACCCCCTCCCCGTAGGCTAGGTGTGTCACGTATTTTTTTATGAAAAATAAACCCGGCAAGCGATTCTCTAATTTCACAATTTAAAAATAAACTGAAATAATTTATTGAAATAAAAGGTCTAATAAAATGTCTTCCCAAAAAAAAACATTTAAGAAATAACTGGATAAATTCGTCATAAGAGACACATTTTATTCTGAACAAAACTAAAATGCTCCTTCTACTCCTGGCCTGCCTGCTCGTAATCATCATCTTCACCTGGGTAATTAAAAACATGAAATAAACTAAAATGAGTCGATGACTCAGTAAGAAATCTATCATAACGAAAACGTAATAAACATAAAATTTTCATAAGAACTTTCATGCTGAACTTAAAATTCATGACTGTTCATGCTAATGCTTATGCTATGTATGACTGAATTATCTGAACTAACTGACTGATTTATCTTACTTATCTGACTGGCCAACACACTTAACCCTGTGTGTAAGGTTGTGCACCAGCCCCACATCCCGCTGCAGCAAGGGGAACTGCTGATAGTATTCTAGCATACTATGGTGGACCACGACTGAGTTCGTGGCTTGCACACCACCCTGAAACTGAACTGCATTGGTACCATGCATCTGAATGGCCATCTTATTAACTGATCTGATTTTTATCTTACACTTGAATTTAAGATGGCTTATGTGTCTTATACACATGAGATGCATGACATAATACATACATAACTATAATTTCTGAAACTAAAACATGATGCGGAATGACATGATCATATGCTATGCTGGATGACATGCTTGTACATGAGCGGTTCATAAATAATGGCTATCAAAGAACTGGCTTGAATAATACATACATATAAGCTAACTATGATGATCCTAATTTATGATCAAATTTACTTACCTCGATGCGTTTCTCCTTGAATAATACTTCGTAACTTGAGACCTATATTCAATAAATAACTATCACTAAATTATTTGGAACTAAAATAAATGCTAATATCCTACTTAACTAAATTCGAAATTCTAAAACATAGTCAAACCAATATTTGTTTAACACTAAAAATCAATAATTCATAGTATTTAAATTACTTAAAATACTAATTTATAATTTAGTAGAAATACTCGAGCTATTTTAAAATAATTCACAAAAAAACTTAAATTCTTAAACTAGTTTCATTTCTTAACGTAATTATTAAATCTTATAAGAAACTTAATAAATATTAATATCATTTAATAAATCGTTCAAAATAAATTAACAACTCTTACTGCTGAAATATGATATCTAATCTTTCAAATATACTTTAACTGTAAATATATAAATATAATTCGAAAATAATTGGTGGAAACATTCGATTTAATAAAAGTAGACTTAATCATAATATTATTCAAAACTCATAACATATTCCTTAATTCTTTTTAAAATATAACATAATAATTTTATTAAAATCCGACTAAATAGATAAAAGAAAACTAACTAAAATAATAGGCTTCATAATGTACTTAAAAACACATTTTAAATTCCTTAAACAATTTCTTAATAAAAAGAGCATTTGACTAATATATTTACTTAACAAAATTAAACTCAACTTTAATTAAAATGACATAACAATATTCATAATTAACAAATACTCAAACGTAAGGTTATAAATATAATTATACTTAAAAACACTGCTTCAAGATACTAGATTAGAAAGGGCATACTTGTAATTTCATCTACTAACACTTAGTAGACTGAAACCTACAGCAAAACGTGTATAATATATTCTGCAGAAAACAGAGAGCTCGGGAGAGAGAGACGTGCGAAGCAAAGGCTCACCGAGAGAAGACTGACGTGCGGCGGTTCTGGGTTGCTGGCGGGGGTCACGGCGGCGTGACTGGGGCTCGTCTGAGGTGGTGCGACGCCGAAGGAAGTGAACCATGCGGCAGTGCAACCGAGAGAGAGGGAGGAGCACGTACTGAGCTGGGTCGCTGAGGGTCATAGGCCAACCGGGATGGAGTAGGTGCCACGGGGAAGAGCTGGTCGGCGGTTTCTGGCATCGTGGGTGGTGCTCCGACGTCCCGAGGTGGTCGGCGGAACAACCTGGACTGGTAGCGTCGAGGTGCTCGGCAAGAAGCCACCGCGTGGCTTACGTGCGACAGGGCTTGGAGGTCCTTCACGGTCATGCATGGTCTGCGCAGTGGGGTGGTCGCCGTGGTGGTTCCGTCGTCGAGTCGTGGCCTTTCCGGTTGCTGCGTCTCACTGAGTGGTGCCCGGTGCTAAGGCATGGGCTTGCTCTGTTCCGTGAGTGTAAAACAGAGGTGCGTCCGTGTGGTCGTTACCGTGGAAGAGAAGCAGAGGCTTCTCCATGTCCGTTGCTGTTGCGGCGTGCCTTGGCCGCTGAGGATGGTCTGCTGACTTCTGTGGTGGCTGGTGGTGGCGTGGAGTTGTCGCGGCTGGGCAAGGTTCGAAGTGTTTCTTGGTCTGCGGCGTGAGTTTTCTTCATGCAGGAGATCCAGCGTAAAAAAAACATATATGTCTAGGTGGTAGAGAACACCCTAAAAAAATAAAACCCTAAGGAAAGAGACGTGCATGCATAGGAGAGGATACGTGCGGGGCGGAGAGGAGGGAAAACGTGGAACTTAAAATATGAGAGTAGTTATCCTAATAACAATAAACTCTTAAATAATAATAATAATAACAAATATAATAAATGTAAAATCTGCTAAGAATAATAATAACAATAATAATAATAATAACCTAATTATCAAACCTAATAAAATATCCGTGTAATTGTCTCTAATGATATAGGATCGGGATGTTACAAACTCCCCTCCTTATAAAAATTCCGTCCTCGGAATTTGCTAATACCTCAAGCAACCTACAAATTTGTCCATCACATTATTTCCATGTTTCTATTTTAGATCTTCGATCATTTAGTCGAGCCTAACCTTTCAAAATTTTAAACCTCATTTATTCATTCCTAAGTCTCGCATATCCTTTTACACGTGCACTTACTATCAATGATCACACACTTTAGAAATACAATAAAAGCCTAAAGTATATACCTCGATAACAAGATTGACAAAAACCTACTGATAATATCACTCACATAAATTCTTCGCATAAAATGATAAATAAATCTCCTCATATAATAATAACCTCAAATAAAAAGAAATTTACAATCCTCCAAAGTTCAAAGTCTATAAAATATCTCAATTCTAAAATTCTAAAATTCTCAAAAATGAAATACCACAATGATCATGTGCCTATGGTTATGGGCCTACATTCCAATTATAAGCATAGCAACATCAATTAAACTTTCAAATCAAACATTGGCATCTGGTGTTATTCTCTAATAATTGTCAACCTAACCATAAAAACTTTAATGTGCATCTCTCAAGCATACGTATACTTAAATCATCTTCTACTTGTAAACCTTAAATTCTCGTACCTCAAAAATATATGACATATCAATTTCTTTCAATAGCTCTATTGTTACCTAACTCCACAACACATGAGATTTTTACTAAAATCCTTTTTTTTTTTTTTTTTTTTTTTTTCCCACTATTCCTGTTAGACGAGAGAATCATATTACCTATAATATACCTTCCGTCAGACATTGTGAAATACCAAACACCATATGCAAATTTTTTTGCCATAATCTCCAAAACCAACTAATTACATTCTCTAATTTAAATAGGACTCCATCAAATAAGTCATCTTCACCTATTCTCCTGAGCTAGATACACTATCAATCTTAAAAGTAAGAGTTTCCCAACTTCACCTTCCATCAATCAATTACATTGTCATAACCAAATTGACACGTAACCCTAGTATACGTAATTCTCATAAAATTCTAGATATCCATGCTACATAAATACCTCGAGTGAGGTGCCATAATCTAATATAACCATGAACTAATATATCGATATTCACATAAATAATAACTACAATGATGATTCTACTGGTAGAAACCATAAAGTATTCAATCCTAAACAAACCTTGATTACTCGCGAGCAGGCTAGGAGCATCCTAGGTAACTTTAACTAAAAAAATTTTACAAAAAGTTTTTTTTTTTTTTGAAAAGTCTACAGAATCAACCTGTCTCTGATACCAAATTGTAACACCCCCTTCCCGTAGGCTAGGTGTGTCACGTATTTTTTCATGAAAAAAATAAACCCGGCAAGCGATTCTCTAATTTCACAATAAAAATAAACTGAAGTAATTTATTATGAAATAAAAGGTCTAATAAAAAAGGTCTTCCCAAAAATATTGAAGAAATAACTGAATAAATTCGTCATAAGAGACACATTTTATTTTAAAAAAAGTCTGAACAAAACTAAAATGCTCATTCTACTCCTGGCCTGCCTGCTCGTAATCATCATTTTCACCTGGGTAATTAAAAACATGAAAATAAACTAAAATGAGTCGATGACTCAGTAAGAAATCTATCATAACGAAAACGTAATAAACATAAAATTTTCATAAGAACTTTCATGCTGAACTTAAAATTCATGACTGTTCATGCTAATGCTTATGCTATGTATGACTGAATTATCTGAACTAACTGACTGATTTATCTTACTTATCTGATTGGCCAACACACTTAACCCTGTGTGTAAGGTTGTGCACCAGCCCCACATCCCGCTGCAGCAAGGGGAACTGCTGATAGTATTCTAGCATACTATGGTGGACCACGACTGAGTTCGTGGCTTGCACACCACCCTGAAACTGAACTGCATTGGTACCATGCATCTGAATGGCCATCTTATTAACTGATCTGATTTTTATCTTACACTTGAATTTAAGATGGCTTATGTGTCTTATACACATGAGATGCATGACATAATACATACATAACTATAATTTCTGAAACTAAAACATGATGCGGAATGACATGATCATATGCTATGCTGGATGACATGCTTGTACATGAGCGGTTCATAAATAATGGCTATCAAAGAACTGGCTTGAATAATACATACATATAAGCTAACTATGATGATCCTAATTTATGATCAAATTTACTTACCTCGATGCGTTTCTCCTTGAATAATACTTCGTAACTTGAGACCTATATTCAATAAATAACTATCACTAAATTATTTGGAACTAAAATAAATGCTAATATCCTACTTAACTAAATTCGAAATTCTAAAACATAGTCAAACCAATATTTGTTTAACACTAAAAATCAATAATTCATAGTATTTAAATTACTTAAAATACTAATTTATAATTTAGTAGAAATACTCGAGCTATTTTAAAATAATTCACAAAAAAACTTAAATTCTTAAACTAGTTTCATTTCTTAACGTAATTATTAAATCTTATAAGAAACTTAATAAATATTAATATCATTTAATAAATCGTTCAAAATAAATTAACAACTCTTACTGCTGAAATATGATATCTAATCTTTCAAATATACTTTAACTGTAAATATATAAATATAATTCGAAAATAATTGGTGGAAACATTCGATTTAATAAAAGTAGACTTAATCATAATATTATTCAAAACTCATAACATATTCCTTAATTCTTTTTAAAATATAACATAATAATTTTATTAAAATCCGACTAAATAGATAAAAGAAAACTAACTAAAATAATAGGCTTCATAATGTACTTAAAAACACATTTTAAATTCCTTAAACAATTTCTTAATAAAAAGAGCATTTGACTAATATATTTACTTAACAAAATTAAACTCAACTTTAATTAAAATGACATAACAATATTCATAATTAACAAATACTCAAACGTAAGGTTATAAATATAATTATACTTAAAAACACTGCTTCAAGATACTAGATTAGAAAGGGCATACTTGTAATTTCATCTACTAACACTTAGTAGACTGAAACCTACAGCAAAACGTGTATAATATATTCTGCAGAAAACAGAGAGCTCGGGAGAGAGAGACGTGCGAAGCAAAGGCTCACCGAGAGAAGACTGACGTGCGGCGGTTCTGGGTTGCTGGCGGGGGTCACGGCGGCGTGACTGGGGCTCGTCTGAGGTGGTGCGACGCCGAAGGAAGTGAACCATGCGGCAGTGCAACCGAGAGAGAGGGAGGAGCACGTACTGAGCTGGGTCGCTGAGGGTCATAGGCCAACCGGGATGGAGTAGGTGCCACGGGGAAGAGCTGGTCGGCGGTTTCTGGCATCGTGGGTGGTGCTCCGACGTCCCGAGGTGGTCGGCGGAACAACCTGGACTGGTAGCGTCGAGGTGCTCGGCAAGAAGCCACCGCGTGGCTTACGTGCGACAGGGCTTGGAGGTCCTTCACGGTCATGCATGGTCTGCGCAGTGGGGTGGTCGCCGTGGTGGTTCCGTCGTCGAGTCGTGGCCTTTCCGGTTGCTGCGTCTCACTGAGTGGTGCCCGGTGCTAAGGCATGGGCTTGCTCTGTTCCGTGAGTGTAAAACAGAGGTGCGTCCGTGTGGTCGTTACCGTGGAAGAGAAGCAGAGGCTTCTCCATGTCCGTTGCTGTTGCGGCTTGTCTTGGCCGCTGAGGATGGTCTGCTGACTTCTGTGGTGGCTGGTGGTGGCGTGGAGTTGTCGCGGCTGGGCAAGGTTCGAAGTGTTTCTTGGTCTGCGGCGTGAGTTTTCTTCATGCAGGAGATCCAGCGTAAAAAAAACATATATGTCTAGGTGGTAGAGAACACCCTAAAAAAATAAAACCCTAAGGAAAGAGACGTGCATGCATAGGAGAGGATACGTGCGGGGCGGAGAGGAGGGAAAACGTGGAACTTAAAATATGAGAGTAGTTATCCTAATAACAATAAACTCTTAAATAATAATAATAATAACAAATATAATAAATGTAAAATCTGCTAAGAATAATAATAACAATAATAATAATAATAACCTAATTATCAAACCTAATAAAATATCCGTGTAATTGTCTCTAATGATATAGGATCGGGATGTTACACTTTGAGAAGTGGAAAAGAAGTTGTCCAACCAGAGATGACCATTGACAGACAGGTAGTTGCTCCTACACCTGAAAATGTAACAAATACTGATGAAGCTAAAAAAGAACCAGAGGTAGTGAGACTAGAGTCGAAGAAGCCTGTGAGTGCAGATGCTAAAACTAGTAGGGGTACCAACATGTGGTTCCCTATCCTCAGAGATTGACAGCTAGCCAAAAGAACAAATATCATAATGAGATTCAGGAGATCTTCAAGCAAGTAAAGATTAATATTTCACTCTTGGATGTCACACAACAAGTTCCTTCGTATGCAAAATTTTTGAAAGACTTGTGCATAGTGAAGATGAAGCTGAATGTAAAGAAGAAAGCTTTTCTAATAGACCAAGTCAATGCAATGATATTGAGTGAAACTCCTTAGAAGTTCGAAGATCCCGGTTCTCCCAACATTTCCATTATGATCGATGAGTCATGCATTGGGAGAGCTTTACTTGATTTGGAGAGTAGTGTGAACTTACTACATTTCTCAGTGTATGAGCAGTTGTGATTAGGTGAGTTGAAAAAGACTTCCATCATGCTACAGTTGGTTGACAGATCAGTTAAGGTGCCAAGGAATATTGTTGAGGATGTGTTGGTCCAGGTGGACAAATTTTACTATCCAGTGAATTTTGTAGTTCTTGATATGCAGCAGCCAGCCTCCACTATTTACCAAGCTCCTGTCATCCTTGGTAGACCATTTCTAGCGACGTCAAATGCTTTGATTAATTGCAGAAGTAAAGTTTTGAAGCTTACTTTTAGGAACATAGCACTTGAGTTGAACGTTTCAATGCTTGCAATATGCTAGCACATTTTGATGACACAAGTGATTTGAATGCTGTAGAGAGTTTGATACCAACAAAATTTATTTGCTCAACGTTTCCTTTCTATGATCATGATTCCATTTTTCAGACACATGAATTTTTACTTGATGAAAAAACTGACCATATTGATGAAAATGTCCTTGAATTTTTGGACTGTTTTGCATATTCTTCTTTACCACTTGAAATATAATTTGCAGGCACAAGATGGAAACCCTAGTTTGAAACTCTACCACCACCAGACATACTCAAATCTTTAGAGGAAGAATTTTATCAGTTGGAACTATAACCACTTCCTCAAGATTTAACGTATGTTTTTCTTGGTCCTGAGGATGACACTTTCCTTGTGGTGATTTTCTCAAAATTAAATCAGAAGGATGAAGTCCAGTTGATTGAAGTCCTAAGAAAGCATCGAGGCGCAATTAGTTGGACAATAGCCGACATCAAAGGTATTGATGCTGCTATTTGTACCCACATAATCCCTCTTGAAGATGATGCTAGACCAGTTCGTGATACTCAACATAGGCTCAATCCTACCATGAAGAAAGTTGTCAAAGAGGAAGTGCTCAGCTGCTCGCAGTGCGTATCATTTATCCCATCTCAGACAGTAAGTGAGTAACTCCAACTCAAGTAGTACCAAAAAAATATGGTTTAACTGTTGTTCAAAATGAAAAAAATGAATTGATTCCAACTAGAATGGTTACTGGCTGGAGAATGTGCATTGGTTATAGAAAACTTAACTCAGCTAGTAGGAATGATAATTTTCTTTTACCATTCTTAAATCAAATTTTAGAAAAAGTGACTGATAATTCATTTTATTGTTTCTTGGATGGATACTCTGGTTATTATCAAATTGTTGTAGTGCCTGAGGATCAGGAGAAAACCACTTCCACCTATCCTTTTGGCACATTTGCTTTTACCAGAATGCCTTTTGGTTTATGTAATGCCCCAGCCACCTTTTAGAGATTCATGATGAGTATTTTTTCTAACATGATTGAGGATATTTGTGAAATATTCATAGATGAAATCTCTGTTTTTAGAAAATTTTTTTATAGTTATTTGCACAATTTGACACGTATTCTCCAGAGATGTGAGGGAAAAAATGTTTTACTTAATTGAGAGAAATATCAATTTATGGTTACTCAGGGTATTATCTTTGGACATATTGTTTCTTCTGAAGGTATAAAGGTCGACAAGGTAAAAATCGAATTAATATCTAAACTTCCTATCCCTAGGACGGTTAAGAATATTCGTTCTTTTCTTGGTCATGCTGGCTTTTATAGGCGGTTTATTCAAGGGTTCAGTTTTATTGCAAAACCTTTGTGCACTCTTTTACAAAATGATATTGAATTTGTTTGGACTGATGAGTGCCAAAAAACTTTTGATACCTTTAAAAAATCGTTTACCACTGCCCTCATTATGCAACCCCCACAGTGAGACATTCCTTTTGAAATTATGACTAATGCAAGTGATTATGCGTTGGGTGCTATTTTGGGACAGCATGTGGATAATATATCTTTTATGATTTATTATACCAGTAGAACCTTGAATGATGCCCAGAAAAATTACACCACTACTGAAAAAGAAATGCTTGCAGTGATTTTTGCACTTGATAAATTTTGGACTTACATTTTTGGTTCCTCTGTTACTATTTTCACTGACCACTCTACTCTTAAGTATTTGTTGACTAAAAAAGATGCAAAACCACGCTTGATCCACTGGATTTTACTACTTCAAGAGTTCAACATCACCATTAAGGACAAGAAAGGAGTAAAAAATGTGGTGGCTGACCATCTCTCTAGATTGCCACCATCCTCCCCTTCAAAAGTCATCATTCATCTTGATGATAGTTTCCCGGATGAGCAGCTATTTATGGTTCACAAAGCTCCCTGGTTTGCTGACATAGTCAACTATTTGGTGACTGAGCAAATGCCCTCTGAATGGTCCATTGAAGATAAACGCCGATTTCTCTCTGAGGTACGACATTTTTACTTTGATGATCCATACCTTTTCAAATAATGTTCAGACCAATTGATTCGAAGATGAATTCCCAATGATGAGTTTTCCTCTATGTTGAGATTTTGTCATATGGGTGCATGTGGTGGTAATTTTTTAGCAAAGAAAATAGTCGCTAAAATTTTGCAAACCGGTTTTTACTGGCCTTCCATGTTTAAATATGCTTATAATTTTTATAAAGTTTATGAGTCTTGTAGAAAATGGGGATCCATTAGCAAAAGAGACATGATGTCTCTTTCCCCTATTCTCACTTTAGAAATTTTTGACTGTTGGGGAATAGACTCCATGGAATCTTTTCCAGTTTCCTTTGGAAACACATATTTTATTGGCTGTGGATTATGTTTCAAAATGGGTGGAGGTTGTCGCTTGTAAAACAAATGATCATCGTGTTGTCCTAAAATTTTTGCAATCTTTATTTGCTCGCTTTAGCATGCCCAAAGTTATCATTAGTGATGGAGGTTCTCATTTTTGTAACAAACCATTTTCTACACATGAAGAAATATGATATCACACACTGAGTTTCTATCGCTTATCACCCTAAAACAAATGGGCAAATAGAATTGGCAAACAAAGAGATTAAAATCATTTTGGAGAAAACTATCAATCATAATAGGAAAGACTGGTCAGTTAAGCTTCTTGATGCTTTGTGGGCTTATAGGACAGCTTTTAAAACTAATTTGGGGATGTCCCCTTATCGATTAGTTTTTGGTAAAACTTGTCATTTACCTTTGGATATTCAACATCGAGCTCTTTGGGCTATAAAATATGTTAACATGTCACTTGATGAAGTTTCAGAGTTGAGAAAATTACAGATCAATGAATTGGATGAAGCTATTCGGGATGCCTATGACAACGCTCAGCTGGCGAAGGAACCGCATGAAAATTTTATATGATCAAAAAATTCATTCCAAGCATTTCACACTTGGTTAGGAAGTTCTTCTTTACAACTCTCGCTTACATATTTTTCCTGGTAAATTGAAATCCCAATGGAGTGGGCTGTACATTGTAAAGAAGATTCATCCTCACGGGACGGTAGACATTGTTAATCCGAAGAATGACAATAGCTTCACTATCAATGGACAACATCTAAAACCTTTTATGACTGCCTTTGATCCAAACGAAGAGATCTTGCTTGTGCAAGATTCTAGGGAAGTGTTTTAATTTTTTCCCCCTTACGACTTTGTTTAATTACATTTTTTCTTTTATATTTATTCATTGTTTTGTTTTGATTTTATATCACATGTTTGGTTGTCTATGTTGCTTACTTATTCCTATGCACTTTGTTTTTTTTCATTCGATTCATTGAGAACCATGTCTCTCATTAGTTGGGGGGAGCGGGTGTGCACAGATTTTAAAAAAAAATTGCATTAATGTGATGTACATTGATACACATATGATTGACACACACTCTATTTCTAGTATTTTGTAAAATCTGAGCACCTTGGTGGAGTGGTTGAGCGGAATTCTTTTTGTGAAGATTTATTTTCAAGCTTGAGCACAGAGCATGATTTTTTATGCATCATATTTTGTTGATGTGTAGCTAGAAACACCGGGATGCTATACTCATTGAGATGAGACTTGGTGAGATTTTTGTAGAACGAATGACAAAATTTGAAGGACATTTTGCACATGCTTATATTTGTAATGTTTCTCAATTTACTGTTCATTGATTTAACACAGTAAAAGTAAACTGCAGGACTACCGAGCCTTTTTCAAAAAAAAAAGAAAAAAAAAAGAAAAAAAAAAGAAAAAAGAAAAAAGAAAAAAGAAAAAAGAAAAAAGAAAGATGAAAGCGATTTATGGAGCTTTCCTAAATTAAGAGCTAGAAACAGTTACCCAAGACTTTGAGGGTTGAGTGTTCAACCTTTAAAATCAGAGCTGACTTGAAAACTGCTAGTCTCTTGGGTTTTGAGGTAGTTAGAATCAGCAATAATTAATCTTAAGGTTGAAAAATCCTATGACAAATCATGGCTAGTAATGAGGAATACACAACCAGTTAATTTTATGTGAAAGATTGTTGAGATAGTCTTGGTGGGTATAGCCCCTGGGGGTTAAGTAGTAACACGTCAGTTTTGTGAGAATTCAGAATTGTGTTTGATTACTTCTATTTGGATTTCAATTTTTATGCAATATTCATCTCAATTAATTTTTACTATTTTACTCAAGGATTAGCAAAACGCTAGTTGGGGATGTGATTGAGTTGTATTATCGCATATTTTATACATCTAAAACCTATATATTTAAATTATTTCATTACATTATTATTGGTTTTAGATGGAAAAATAGTTAAGATGCATAAATCTGAGTTGTGATTTAAATTGGTTACTAGCATTATTTATGCTTAATTTTATAACTTGTGATTTAATTGGATAATGTTCCTTCACATGAATAATATATTTTTTATATTGTATTCTTCCTATTTATTTTATTTTATTTTATTTCTTTTCTAATTTCTATTTTTTTTATGGGCCAAGAAATGAAATGCATGAAAAAAGAGAAACAAAATCACGTTTGCATACGAGCCCATTTTCTTTTCATTTGGGTTTTGACCCAACACACATTTGTGATTTGGGACGACCCGAACGAGAGAGGATTTTATTCTTTCTTTTTCATTTTTGAACGGCTGGCTAGAAACGGACGACGCATAGAGGAAAAGAGTGCGGCTTGAAGCATCTCGAGGGGTCCAAATTGCAGCTTCTCCAGTCTCCTCCACTACTTTCCATCTTCATCTCCATCCATTTGGCTTGCTCTTTTCTTTCCTTAATTTCTATTTAATTTTAGTCTGAATTTTATAGTGTATTTTTGCGATTTTTAATTTAGAATCATTAGAGTTTGGATATTTTATTTTAAGTATGTTTAAGTTTGATATAGTTATTTTTCTTACTCTTTTAAGCTTTCGTTTAACAGTGATTACAATTGTTATGGATTGATTTTGAGAATTTGTGATTTGAATATAAGAATGAACCCTAAAATCTTGATTTTGGGGCTTTTGTAATTTTCAGTTCATATTTTGTCAATTACTTTCTAATCAAATTTAATTCTTAGTTTAGTTTTATTAATCTCTTAGTTCCATTACATATTAGATTGATTAAAGCTTAATTAGGACTTAAATAATTTCGATTTTATTAATTACTTTTCTGATTAATTGAGATTGTTTAGCTTAGTTGGTTCCTTGATTGTTAATTTCAATTTATTAGTCTTTTACATTTCATTCCGACACTTAAAAAAATTTAAAAATATGAATCTAGTCCATGACTAGTGCATTTTTTATTCCCATTTTTTATTCCATTCATTGCACATACCACCACTTTTATTTTCTCTTTATGAATATTTTCACCATTTTAAACAAGTTTGATTAAGTAACTTTATCTGAGGAGACAATTTAGGAATATATTCCTAATTATTACGCGACACTCTCCCGCACTTGGGATAACCTTTGTACTATTAATTTTTGAGTGAGTTAGTGACAAATGATCATAATTGATATACATAACAGTATGGCATGGCATAACATAATTAAATTTAATAAGTATAATTAAAACATAAATTTAACTGCATGGACCTCACCACCATACATACATAAACATACTATAAGTAAGTTAGAAGCTAACTTACATAATGTCGTGTGTAACGTAAACGTAGTGTAAGCTAAAATGAGATACGTTCTAGAATTCGACTTTCTCAATTAATTCTTATAAAAATATAACCTAATAACTTTGGGCTTAATTTGCAAAATTACCACTTTTTAAAAATTACAAATTAGCCCTTAAACTTAAGAAAATTGTAAACGGACCCCAAAACCCACTAAAATTTACATACCTCATATAAAATTTCATCCTAAATCCAAATATGGGCTTAGAATTTTCAAAAACTAAATCCTACTATAAGAAGCCCACTAGGCCGATTCATACATAGGCCAAAAACCGTGTTTTTACTTTCTACTTGTCCATTTAACACACTAACATGCTTAACCAAAAATAAAAACTCTCAAATATCACGTCTTTAGTTCTAAAATCATGTCAAGACAAATCACACATTTTACAAAAGCTTAAAATGATCACTTCAAAGAATAACATAAAACATCAAGATTAGGTTAAACCGAACCTAATCTGGATGGTCTTGGTCTAATACTTTCATTTCAACTCCAAGGACTCCAAAAGTCCACAAGTTTCACTTCTAACATGTTCATCATTCAAACCTAGTTGATAGCATACTTGACTAACAACAAAAATCACAAAACACAACAAATGAAACTCGGTTTGCAAGGAAATCATAGAAACCGAAACTTGCATGGTTTTGACTTGAATTACATAGACTAAAACCTTGATTTACATGCAATAAATCTTGAAACAATACATCCATAAACCTCACATTCAAGTTCTAACTTGGTCAAAACATTAAATCCAACATACCCTAGCAAATAATCCATCAAAACAAACACCAAACCCGAGAGCCTTACAAATCCAAGAAAGCCCTAAGTCACAAAACTTTTAAAAAAATCATACTTAATCCATAGATCAAGCTTTAATGACAATATTTTCAAAAATCAAAACTATAGATTCAATATCCCAAGGCTAAAATGACAAACTACACCAAACAAAAACTCATTTGGAGGATCCGATTTCTAGCACTTGATAGATCATGCAAGAGCATTTTATAAAAGCCTAACATGCTATAAATAAAACCATAACTTACAAAAAAATCATGTGAACACTTCATAGACCGAGATTCACAAACTTTTTCATCAAAACAACATAAAACTTCCAAGATTCAACAACAAACATCCAAACCGAACCCTTTCATCTTCAACACCAACATTCATCCATAAATCTTCCGTGAAAATTCAACCAATACTCTCCCATGTAATCAAGACTCAAAACTTAAAAAAATAGAAGAGATTTAAGCCAAGGGAAGGAACTTACAAAAGTTGGAAGTCAAGAACATAAAGCTACAGAAACCTCTCTAGGAAAAGTGATGAAACATAAACCAAGTGTGGGAGGAAATGAGAGGTGGTGTAAGGGGTGTATAGGGGCTAACTTGGTGGTTGAAGTTATGCACATGAAGTGAGGTTAACTTGTGAAAAAGAGAAAATAAACTAATGGAATTGAGCTGAATTTGCTGCTGCTGAGTGGGTGACTTTGAGGGTGTAAGTGGTTACCTGTTTGACCTTTCTTTAAAACATTATTTGGGGATGAAAATGAGGTAAGAACTCAATCATGGTATGAAATTTTAAGTAAAGGCAGGCTTGTAGGAGAAGCTTAGGGTAGCAAGGGGTTTCAGTTGAACTAATGTGAGGCTAACCTAATGGCAATCCATTTGAGGTTTCGGTTAAGGTTTAGTTCAAATCTAATTTTTATTGTCCAAATGCAAGTACCAAGGTGTAAGGGAGTGGATGAGGGTGTAAAATAGTGTATTTGAGTGGTTCATTGCTTGTGGAAGTGGCTTAAATCAAGTGGGAATCACATTACCAAAACTGTCCACAAGTTTAGGGTTCGGAGGTTTTGGTTACCCTAACCATTTGGGGTTTCGGTTTGCACCTCTAGGTTTAGGGTTTCATTAGGGTTAAAACCCTCTTTTTGATTGGCCAAAAAGTGATTGAGTGGATAGAATAGAGAATTGTGTAAGAAGCCTATTCATTTGGTTTTCACTCCATCACTTACACACTTGTACTACTCTTGATAAGTGTCCATTGGATTGTGCCTTATGTCCCAAAAAGTTTTTCGGGTGGTTCTAGGCTGATTTGGACATCCTAAATGTAGATTTGAGATGACACATGGGCATCCTTAATCAATCGCTCGATTCATGAAATCCTTTTTGGTTTTCATGACGTTTCTAAGGTCTAAAGAAACTCTTTCCACCGAAGTTTTTTCGGGTCGTTACATCTGAGTGCACATACAAAAATATAATTAACTATCATGACAAAAGAAGAAAGATACTCACAAAGCTACTGATCGTCGCTGGCTATAGAATCACTGGGTGATGTGGGTGGAGGTAAGTCAGAATCCACTATAGTGATATCTTAAAGTAGATAGTACAGTGCATCTTTGTCTAAATCATAGTACATGTTAGCAAAATGCATAGGCTCAACCTCCTACTGAACATCATCGCTACTAGGCACATGCCCTTGCATGAGAAGGCATCCTCGGTGCGTCGACGACATCAATGACCTAGATGTCTTAGGTGTAGGAACAGAGGTGCACTCCTCGGAAGGCTCGACTCTGCCTCATCGTGTGGCCTCATCAAATGAAAACTATCTGATGCAATGCAATCCTCGTACAAAAACAGTGAATACAAAGTTGGCTAGGCCATGTTCACTGAGAAAACATAAGTTACACTACAATCCAAACAGATGAGGGTACTTAGTTTTCATATCAACTTCTTTCTTCCAAGTCGCTTCCTGAACATTGAGTTTAATTTGAGCTTAACCTCATAAAAATAGGACTTAATAACTTTGAGCTTAATTTGCAAAATTACCCCATAACTCTTAAAAAATTACAAATTAGCCCCTAAACTTATGGAAATTACAAATGAGCCCTAAAATTTATCAAAATTTATATACCTTATGAAAATTTCATTATAAGTCCATCTATGGAATTAGAATTTACAAAAACTCAAATCTACTACGAGAATTTCACTTGGTCAAACCTATCATAGGCTAGAAATCACACTTGCTTGCATTTAACTATTTTTCACACCATCATGCCTAGACCTGAGTTTAACAATTCATAAATATCAAATCCCTAATTCTAATATTATGCCTAGATAGCAAAACATGAATTTTCAAGACCATACACTTGACATATCAAATAATTAACATAAAACATCAAGATTAGGTCAACTGAACCTAATCTTGGTGTCTTTGGCCTTTTGCTTGTATTTTGAGACCAAGAATTTCAAAAGTCCACAAATCCTAACCTCTAACATGTTAATCCTCAATCCTAGTTGATAACATGTATGACTAACAACAAAAATCAATTTGCTCAACATGTAAAAATCGGTTTGCACTAAAATCTTTGAACCCGAACCTTATTCATGCTTGGCCTTGAACAAAATAACTAAATCCTTAATTTACATGCATATATTCTTGAAATAACACATTCATATACCTCACATTCAAGTCCTAACTTGATCTAAGCACCATATTTAACATATTATAGCAAATAATAATACCAAAGAAACCAAATAGTCAATATCCTATAAACTTTGCATAAAAACATACGTCTATGCATGTTTATCAAATCCAACAAAGACTTTAGTCATAAATTTTTAAATATCTAAATTAAACCATAAAGCAAAGCTTTAATAATAAGGGATTATAAAATCAAAACCATGGATTTAAGTTTCTAAAGCTAGAATGAAAAACTAAACCAAACAATCTCATGCTTGAAGGGTTTCTGTTCTAACACTTAGGATCATGCAAATTTATTTTATTAAAACCTCATATGCTATAAATCCAACCAAGAACTTAAATAAAAATCAAAGCAATACACCATAACACTAAACTTTTCAGGATAATCCAACAAAACAAACAAACTCTCAAGGCTTTATGAACATACTCCAAACTGAACACCTTATCACCAATTTCCCATCATCTAACCTTCAAACTTCAATTAATAATAACTAACTCTCTTCCAATAAGTCCAAGACTCAAAGCATAATCAAAATGAAAGAGATTTGAGTTAGGAAAGAAACTTACAAAGCTGGAAATCCAAAGAAGCAAAGAACTTAAACTATTCTCTCCAAAGCTCTGTCTCTCAGTTTGCTCTCTAGAAGGAGATAAAAAATTGCAAGTTTGAGGAAGAAATGAGGGTGGCATAGGGCTATAGGGAGGGCAGACTTGGAATGGGTGGAATGCATGACAATGATGTGAAGGTTGCTTCTAAGATGAATGAAACAATTGGCTGGAATGGAGAGCCTGAAATGCTTGATCGAATGGTGAGCTTGGGCGTTGAGAGATCGAGTGTTTTACTTTCCATAAAGTACACTATTTGGGGCTGAATCAAGGGTACAAGGTCAATCTGGTCTGGCCATGGAGTGTTCATTCAATGGGGGAAAGCTTGTGTGAAAAGTTAAGGGAAAAAGGAAGGGTTTTGCTAGAACTAAATTTAGCAATCCGGTTGGCACCATTTAGGGTATAGATAAGGTTTCACTTAGGGTTTCAAGTCCACTTGCAGTTTTTTTGGTCAAATGAGTATACCATGGAGTAAGGGAGTGGATGAGGGTGTAAGAGATAGTACATGAGAAGATAGTTGGGTGTAAGAGATAGTACACGAGAAGATGGTTGCTTATGGAACTGGTTTAAACCAAGAGGGAAACACAATAGTCAAAACTTTGGGAGTTTAGGGTTTCAGTTACCTCAAGGATTTGGGTTTCAACTCCCACACAAAAATTTGGGATTTTATTAGGGTTGAAACCTTCTTTGTTGGCTGGTCAAGGTTGTACTTGAGTAGTTAAAATTGTGTCATTGTGTAAGAAGGCATGTTGGTTGCTTGGTTTTCACTCTATCTACCTTACACATTGGTATTTCTCTTGAAAAGTGTAAAGTGGGCTCTAAATAGAGGGTTGTGATGGCACCATGTGTCCAATGAGATCTCCTAGTGATCCTTGGTTGATTTGAGCATCCTACATGGCAATGTGACATCTGTTTGGTCTAGGTACCACGTATGCTCTCTGGTTGGCCTATTTTCACCCAAAAGACTCAAAACTTTTTATTGCACCATAAAATCCTAAAAGTTCATACGATTCTTATAGTGCAATTCGTTTCACCAAATATGCTCTTAAGAGCCTCAAATAAATAAAAAAGTTGGTTTGTCCCTATAGCAGATCATAAATTGACTATGCTAACAGACTAAAACCTAATCGATCATTCAATTCATGAAATCTTCTTAGATTTTCATAGCATTCCTAATGTTAATAGAAATTATTTTCATCGAATTTCGTTTAGGTCATTACACCATGCCTTGTAAAAAGCCTTTTACAACTGAATCGTGTTGATAAACCATGTCAATTCGAGCATTTCATGCCACATATTTCTTTGTGTGACATGATAAGAATTTGGACTTACAATTCTAATGCAAATTGGTGTAGGACGCAAGAAAATGTTTACATACTAATGGAGCATGCAAATTGAGACTTGATGTCACAAACACCAGCTGGTGATGTAGAAACATAATTTACCTCATTATACTCTCTCATTTAGCTTTCATCTCATATGTACAATGTGATACTTTTATCACTTTTAGATCTCATATGTATAATGTTGCCTCATCAAATACTAAAATTTAATTAATTTGAATTTTACATAATCATCCTCAAATTAAAATATGATTATATAAAAGTTGTAATTATATCAATAGTTAGAGGCTTTAACCGGACTCCGTCTTCCTCTCTCTTATTTTTTTCGTTTGTTTCCAATTTGATTGGGCTGTGCAGCCCAAACGAGATAAAGACTCGGGTGATAAACCGACCCGACCCAACAAATAGGGTTTTTGCTACGTCCTTTCGTTAGAAGATCTTCGGGGTTTTACTATTTCTGCCTGCAAAGTTCAAACACTAAAGCTCAGGCATTCTGCTCCATTCCACGCCCCCCTCCCGGCGTGGCCCCCAACTCCCTCTCTCTCTCTCGGAGACACAATGAAGGTCAAAGTAATCTCACGCTCCACGGACGAATTCACTCGAGAACGAAGCAAAGACCTCCAGGTTACACCACTCAAACACACGTCTCTCTGTTTCTTCTGTCCCTATTTTTGTTTTCATTATATGAACAAGTAATTTGCTCTTCAGTTTCTATCTCCGTAAAATTTGTCATTTTTTGTATTGGTTGTGATCAGAGAGTGTTCCGGAACTATGACCCGAACCTTCGGCCCCAAGAAAAGGCGGTGGAGTACGTGCGAGCTCTTAACGCTGCAAAATTAGACAAGGTGATTTGGAATGCCAATACTTCTTTTTTGGTTTTTGTCGAGTATAGGGCATTTGGATGATTAATTCGGTTGCTTTGTTATCGTATATGCGCCAGTTAACGCTATTATATTGGTTTTTGGTTGAAAATCTGGACATTTGTATTCGAGTTGGGTGGAGGCAATGGAGAAGATAAAATAGTTTGGGGCTTATTTAGGAAGGAGTGTGCACTGCAAAGTCTTTCCACAATGTTCTAGGTACTCATGATAGAGCCCCTTTCCCTTGAAAACTTATTTGGAGGCGTAAATCCCTAGAGGGAACTTCATTTAGGCAGCAGTTTTGGAAAAATTCTTACCTTGGACAAAGAAAGAAACTGGGAATTTTAGTGATCAACCGGTATTGCATAGGCAAGAAGAATGAGAAACTAGGGATCACCTTCAACTGCATTGCGAGGTTGCTAGTGTTTTATGGAATGTGATTTTTGAACCGTTTGGGATCGATGGGTGATGATTCCCCCAGTTGATGGATCTCCTATCATGTTGGAAAGGACAGTTTAGTATACATCAGTGTGCAGAATTGTGGAGGATGACGCGACATGTATGTTGTGGCGAGTAAATGCTACTATGTCTCCTAATTAATACCACTCACTTTGCCCACTTGGCTTATTAAAAAAATATATAGTCAAAACAAAATGACGTTTGAAAACACAAAAAGAGGAAGACTAAAAGCCTAGATTCCCTCTACCCTTTTATGTTTGTGTTTTTAATTTTTTTAATAAGCCATGTCCCACATCAAGGGGGCAAAGTGAGTAATATAAAGTAGGGGGCAGAGTAGCATTTACTCATATTGTGGTATATTTGGAGGGAAAGAAATGAGCGTGGTTTCAAAGATTACAAAAATTCGATGTTAAAGCTCCAGTCTTCCTTTCTTGAAATCCGGAATTCCCTGTACTGGGGCTCTTGCCTATTCTTATGATCAATAATATTCTGTTTACTGATAAAAAAATAAACTACTGTCATAGTGGTCCAATATGGTATAGAATTTTCTATTTCTATCTTTCACTAATTTATAGCACTTTTTACTTTTATCAGTTCATTGCATCTCTTGCAAACTTCATGTGTATTGGTTTAGCGCCCTTTTTCATATTAATGAACTCATCTTCTGAGAAAACATTAATTTTTTTCTTTTCTAGACAAGGATATGGATTTTGTGTTTAATAGGTAAGTTTTTTTTTCCCTGATTAATGTGCTTTTGATTTCTGGGAGTATTTTTAGATTTTTGCAAGGCCGTTTATTGGAGCAATGGACGGGCATATAGATGCAATTTCATGTATGGCAAAGAACCCGAATAATTTGAAAGGAATATTTTCTGGCTCAATGGATGGAGGTACTTAACTTTATTTATTTATTTTTTTTATAAGTAAACAAATTATATTACTCCAAGAATAGGCCTAGCCCAGTATATACAATCTTAACTTCTTTTGTTGTTAAGCCAATAATTGTTGGCCTGGTAATGCTAGATAACTTTGGTTTTGCTCTTTGATTGGTTTACGCTGTAATTCTCTAATTTTAAGTTAGCCCGCCCACAACATGTGCTCTGTTATCTGATTAGCATGTGTGTGTGTGTGTGTGTGAGAGAGAGTTATGGGATTGTGCAGAAACCACTGGACTAATTTGACCGGAAAAATTTTGTTAGGAGGAACTTGAAATTTGGGTTTAGGGTTGCTGTTTCCTTTGTCCCCTCCCCCAAAAAAAAAAAAAAACTTTGTGCCCGATCAATATAATGGAAACCAATTTAAATCTTAAAAGTATATTGATCATACCAACTAAAGATATTTTGATTTGAGTCTGTTCGGATCAACATTTTTATGATCGATAAACTAAAAGTCTATTCAGATAAACGGACATATAGTTGGTATGAAAAATAGATTTAACCTTTAAATTAGTTTCAATTCTAGAATTCTTCCTTAATTTTTAGGGATTGCTACGAGTTTTGACTATATTTTTGAGTTTGCAGTTGTATACTTTTGGTGTTATAATCAAATTCTTATTTTGCCCAGAGAAATACTGACTTCTTTTTACAAGGTGGCATAAGTTTGTTTAATTTGCTCTGAAGTGCTTAAATTGGTGTGTTCTAGTCATGGGGCATAAAACAAACTCCAAACATGTTGCCTAATTAATAGTCAGTGAGTCCTGTTTGGTGGCATGAATTGGTTCCTAATATCATGATGCTGTTATCTACTTTGTTTATTGACGCATTGCCCACTATAGTCATGTAACTCCTGGGTCATACTTTAAATTTCTTTAAAGTTTCTAAATTATTTCTGTTTTGAATGTTTTGTAGATATTCGCCTATGGGATATTGCTTCCAGGTATCTCATTAAGCCGCAACTAGAATTTCGAGCCATGTCTTTCCTGCTACTTTTCTTAATTATTCTAGAGTTTTTTGGATGAAAACTGGTAAATTGTATTTATTACGTAATGCTTATGTTGATATTTTGAAAAGAGAAACACAAACCTATTTGTCTTCAGTTCTTTAACCATATTGATGAATCACTCTTTTTCCTTTTTTTGTCTGGCCCGAGTTAACATTGTGTTGCTTGTATTTAAATTGGTCTGGAAAGTTTTGTCTGTATTCTGGTAAAGTCTTCTTTATTGGTCCCTTGTCTAAACCTCTTCTGTAATCTAAGAGAACACCTCGTCTTTTTTATGGGCGCATCTAATCTCCACAATAATTGAAGTGCAGGAACGAGAAAAGCCAA
Organism: Juglans regia; assembly: GCF_001411555.2. NCBI lineage: Eukaryota > Viridiplantae > Streptophyta > Magnoliopsida > Fagales > Juglandaceae > Juglans > Juglans regia. Next base: position 23,072,331 of record NC_049901.1, on the reverse strand, counting down.
ATTTGTCATATATATTTTCTAAATATATAAGAGAAATTGGGTAGGGTTGGGTCAGGCTCAGAACATATAGCCATTAGTTGTGCATCTGATCATGGAAAAACTAGATCTCACAATGGTTAAATTTCTTATATTTCTGCATGCATGTTACATTGATTGATGTCAAGTTGTATTGGACCACATGGTCCATTATGCATCTTCCTTTTCTTATTTAATAGACTTTTGGTTGTGTGTTCCTTTTGATGCATAAAGACGTGCAATTGACTATAAAATTTGAAATCTGAATTAAAGGCGAACAGTTTCTCAATTTCTTGGTCACCAAGGTGCAGTACGAGGTCTGACAGCATCTACAGATGGACGTGTTCTTGTATCATGTGGCACTGATTGCACGTAAGGCAAAATTAGCTGGATGTAACTTTTTCTTTGAAGATGGAGTTTTGGGTGACTGTTCATGCATGTAATGTCTATCTTGGTGAATTTGTTCGATGTTCAGTGTCAGGCTTTGGAATGTACCCGTTGCCACTCTTAAGGAGTCATATGAATCTTCTGATAACTCTGTCAAGGTGGTAATATCTAGATTTGGTTTGGTGTTTTTGAATAGTGTGCTTCTGACCATATTTCTAACCTCCTGAAAAAATTACGTCTGATTTTTTTTTCAGCCACTGGAAGTTTATGTTTGGAAGAATGCATTTTGGTAAGGTTTCCAGTGACTTATCAGGGATATGCCATGACTTTTCACATCATTATAGTGTGATATTTTTCTCTCTTTTCTTTTCCTTTTCGTTTCTATTTTCTCACCAAGGTCTACTTTGTAATTCTCAGGGCTGTTGATCACCAATGGGATGGGGTTTACTTTGCCACAGCTGGTGCTCAAGTGGATATATGGAACCACAATAGGTTTAGCTCTCAACTTGTTTTGAAGACTGAGAAATCAGTCAACAAAATATAGTTTGCTTCATTCTCTATTTCTTTGGGTGGTCTCTCATATTTGTGATGCTGGTCTTCTATATCACGATTCTCTTCTTCTTTTTCTCCTAATGTTTAGGCGTATATATGGTTTAGGCATATCTATGGTATAGCCTGTGTATTGGATGTCACCACCTTTTAGATTAATAAAAATTTGAAATTGTTTGTATATATGCATATAATGAAATGGGATATTATGACAATGTGCCTCTCATATTTAGGTCTCAGCCTGTAAGGAGTTTTGAATGGGGAACTGACACTGTGATATCTGTTCGATTCAATCCTGGAGAACCAAATCTCTTGGCAACATCAGCTAGGTATGAATGTCGACTTCTAAATTAATAACAATTCGTGCTTGGTAATATGGATGTAATGTGTAAATCTTAATCTGTATATCACAGTTTATATTTTGTTCAAAGGAAGTCAAATGAAATTTACTGTTTAGTCCTTACAAGTTTGTGAACTACAAATAAAAGAAGTTAAAGAATGAACCAAAATTCTATTTTTCTGCCTCTAAAACTCCTTGCTTCTCCCAAAAGATGTTTTACATTAGGCTTCTTCATATGGAAACTAAGTTGACAAGGACGTTGGGAAATAGTCCTGGGGCTTTTCCATTATTAAATGGTAGTATATGAAACATATGGTAAAGAAAGCTTTAAAAATGAAAGATAATTCTGTTTCTATTAAGGAGTTTTAAGGTACCTAAGGACCTGTCTATTCCATGCTTTGTGATCTGTGATCTTGTAGGCAGTATGTGCTGGCTAGGGATCCTATGATGGTTTGGAGTAGGGCTGTAGGGGTGCCACTTAGGTCTGGGTAATCTGTGAATCAACCCAACCTGACCATTTGGGGTTTATGTGGGTTTGGATTAAAATGTTTTATGCATTCATGGAATTGTTTATGACAAAACTTGCTTGGTCCGGCCTGATCTCACATTTAGGTGACAGGTATGGTAGCCTGACCTCCAGTATGAGTGCATATATAACATATCAAAATTATTAATCAGTTTCTGCGTTAACATGTGACATAAGGTTACTTTTGATAAGTAGTTCAAATTTAATCAAGATTGCCCCTTGGCTCTACCATCAAACAGTGCTCCGATCTGACTAAGAAAAATCCTTGCAACACTAGATAATTGCCTAAGAAGCTGCCTTGGCTCAACCCACCCAACTTGGTTCTTTATGGTATTTCATGTAGTTGTATAACCTGAGACTGGTCTTGAACTGAACCAAAGTGATTCAGTTTGGTGTGACTTTTTTTATTACCCCTTCTCTCCGATTTTGGGTTGAGATCAGTTATTTTCAAGTAACTTCTATGGGTGTATGTTGCTCGTGTGTTTTTTTTTTACTTTAAAGTAGATCTTGAAATAAGTTCCACTTCATATTTAGTGGTGGAAACTGTAAACTATGTGATTTATGTATCCTTGAGCAATTTATGTACTTTATAATTCATTTGTTCCTTTGTCTGAAAGAAAATTATTTTGTGCATCAAATATGTAATTCGTTTGTATAATTCCTTTTTTTTTCCTCTAATAATAGTGATCGCAGCATAACACTCTATGATTTGCGCATGTCATCCCCAACGAGGAAATTAATTATGCAGGTATTGTTATACATAACAAAAGTATGTCAGTATTGTTGGCACATTACCATGTTTTGATTTACATCACATAGCTACAGTTCCTGGACTTCTCTGTTTCTGTGATTTTGTTCTTGAACTTCTATGATATTGCTGTGAATTATTATGTATTTTGGACTTGGGATGTCAGCATTGCCCATGTGGAACGGGGTTATCGATTTATTCTCTTTACTTTGTTTTCTATTTTTATTTTGCTGAAGCAAGATTGGGATGGGTGGAGGAGGGCACGCTTTCAAAATATCACTTGATAAAACTCTTAACATTTGGAGTTTATGTCTAAGTCTATCATCGGTTGAAGAGATTCTTATTAAGCTTTAAAAAGCGGGACCAATTTAAGTTTCTGCATTGTACATTGTCCTCATTTTTGCATTTCTTATGTGAATGTGAAAAAGGTAACATGAGATTGTTTTTGTACAATGATAATAAACTTGAGGTATAAAGGTGAAATCATGTTGGAAAGCTATGCAGTTTAGGTGAAAAATCCGACTGTATAGTTAGAGGTATTCTGAAGGTGGTTCCTTTCCCTAAAACAATAGGGAGGGGAGGGGATTGGATTGGATGACAATAAGTTTCTACACCAGTTTGAGAAAATGAAGAGACCGTTCATCTTGGATAAGTATAATAATTTATTTCTTTGGAAGTTTCTATGCAAATGATTTATCACTAAAAAAAAACCATGTAGACAGCCACAAATTGAAGAACCAGTAATGACTTAGGGTCCGTTTGGCAACACAATTGTTCTCAAGTATTCTCAGATATTCTACCCACCCGTGGGTAGCTCAAGTATTCTCAGCTTGTCAAAGAGCACAAGCTACTTCAAAATGTAGTAACAATGTGATCCATTGTTTCTACATCCCTTTTACACATGTTAGACCAATTTATAATTGTAATAGTCACTTCCTTAAATTATCCAGGGTGAGGATATTTCCTAAAGCCACCTCTCAAGCAAAGCCTGCCACCCTAAATGGACCTCTACTTCTCCAAATGTTTTTTCATGGAAAAGACAACCGTTCATGTGAATACGATATCCGGTAAAATTATTTCACATCAAACACCCCATTGGATTGGGGCCAAAACTTCTTGTTCTCTCTCCCATCCCACCCGGATTGAGTACAGCCTAACAAAGAAAGAAGCCTAGAGCTCCATCTCCCAATTTTGTGTGCACTGCTCTAACAAAATCCACTTCCCAGTGTTTAGAACCATTTGAATTATGCAAATTTTCAGCCACCGAAGCATTTTTTAACTTTGCAGTGATGAGCAGGACCAAGAAGGCTCTCTTCAAATGGTTGGTCTCCATACCATGCATTGTGCCAGATCTTTATTTTGGTGCCATCTCCCACTTCATATCTAACGCCTTTTAGAAGTCAAATCTAACAAGTCTAGAGAACCTCTACCCAACCCCAAATGATGTTTTTCCACAATTCATATCCCAGAGTCTCATTAACCTCATGAGAACTCCAATCACCCCCTGACCTACCATTTTTCATGTCTACCATCATCCCCCACAAGCTTTCTCGTTCGTTGGCATAATGTCATAATCATTTTCCCTCTCAAAGGAGATCAATTTTCAAATTCACTAGCCCTTTACATTATTGGGAGAAAACTTTGGACCAGCTCACAAGGTGAGATTTCAGCTCCCATTCCACACCTCCCCCCCATAAGAAATCATGATGTGATCTTTCTATTTGGATTTTTTTTACTAGAGAGAAGGGAGGGAGGGAGGGAGGGAGGGGTGGGTTAAGAGGATGTCTATCCTGAATTTGGATTTTTCTTTTAGTAGGAGCATATTGGGTTTTCCTGATTTGCCCATGGCGGATGGGACTTTTTGTGAGTTTTGTTGTAGGAAATTATACTGCTTTAATTCCGTCATAATCAGATTGTAATACTCTATTTAATATGAACCTTTGGATTTTTGCTTCTTGGTGAATCTAGTAGTGTAGAGAATGTACTCTAAGGCTAGGTTTTACAAAAGTGAGAAGCTTCAAACATTTTATAGGGGTTTGATGAGAGGGTTTTGAAGAGTAGTACCAGCAGAATTTGGTTCTGGTTCCTAGGGAACTAAATTGGCTCACTTGTTCTATAAATTATGATTCGGAAAGCGATAGTTCTGTGGAAAAAGTAAAGGGAGCGATTCCTTTGTTTTTGTATGAAGCCTAAAAAGTACTATATTGTAATTGGAATATCATAGGGTTAACAGATGTGATTTGTCTTCAAGAAATTAAAACTGGGTATATGCCTGGGAATCTTGTGCATAGTTTATGGGGATGCAATCTCGTGGATTGGTGGCGTTGACTCAAAGGGGGCATCTGTAGGGATCCTGTGTATGTGGGATAGAAGGATTGTAAAAGTGTGATTCTTACATGGAGAATGTCGCAACCTATTCTTTTGAAACATCAATTTCAATGGGCATTTGCAGGTGAGTATGGTCTGATTTTGAGACAGTTTTTATGGGATGAGTTGGTTGGTGGAACTTGCAATTGTGCATTGGGGGAGACTTTAATATAACAAGTTTTTTCCTAGTGACCGATCAGGTGAAGGTTGTATTTGTCTAGTTATGGGGATTTTTCAGAACTCATTTTTTATCACAATTTGATTGATCTTCCGCTTGTCAGTAATTTTACATGGTCGGAAAATTATAAAAAAATTACATGGTCAAATAATCACAAACATGTTTCTTGGTCCATGATTGACGAATTCCTTATTTCTACTGATTGGGAGGTCAAATACAGGGATGACAATTCGTGTTTGCGGGTCATGTTTGTGTTGTGCCAAGTTATGAGTATTAGATTATATGGGTGAACTCGAACATGACCCTTTTAATTAAACAGGCTAGACTCTAAAATGGGTGGATCAAAAGTCTGGTCTAAAAATGGGCGGAATGATAGATAACAGTCCAGTCCGGTCTCGGGGTGGAAAATGGGTGGATCAAAAGTTTCGGTCCGGTCTAAAAATACTCCTTGGGACCAACTGGACTGGACCGATTACACCCTTACATATAAATAATAGGTGACATGACACAACCCGCATAACCCACTTGATAATTAATTTTTATTGGGTTAACTTGAATACAACCCATTTTACCTATTTCATATAAATAGGTTGAGCTAACCCGATTTATTTTAACCCAATTAATATAATATCATATATAAGACATGATAACTATATAAATCATTCACAATTACAATTGAATTCATGATTAAAAAAAAAAATTATGATCAATATTCAAACCAATAATATATATATGAAAATTAATATTTCTATAAAATAACTGAGCAGTCAAATACTAATATTAATATTACATCCCAACAATAATAAAGGCATATAAAACTAAACACTTAGAATTTATTTGTGTTATACGGGTTTCGCGGGTTGACCCACAATTGAACCGTTTATAATTCATGTCTTATCAGGTCAACCTATTTTGACTCAAGCTCATTTATATCAAATCCAAATCTACTTATGTCGTATTGGGTTCATGGGTCGTGTCATATATTGTCACCCCTAGTCAAATACCTTTAAGTGTCTCAAAAAAGTTACCCTAGAGTTTGCTCGGACAATTTCCCCATTCTTCTTGATTGCAGAATTCTCGTAGTGGTGAAAGGCACTTGAAATTTGAAAATATGTGGATGCAGTCAGACGTTGTTGTTGTCAGGGTAAAGCAAGGCTTGTATTCATTTAAGTTTTGAAAGGTACTACAAGTTTTATTTAGCTATTTTTTGAGTTGTAGGTTGTCATCATTTTGTTAAAAGATCTTGGGCTTACTTTGGGAATTCCCTTCAAGGCCAAATTTATTTGGGATGGCATTATTGAGAAGATGGAGAGTCTATTGATTGGTTGGAAGCAGATGTATTTCTCTATGGGTGGTCAAGTCACGTTGATTAAGAGTAGTCTGTCCATCTTACCCACATATTACGTCTCTCTTTTTCCCTTACCTGTTGGCATTGCCAATTGTTTAGCAAAGCTATATAGATTTTCTTGTGGAATGGTATGGGAGAGGATTGAAGTTGCACTGGGCACATTGATCAAAGTTTTGTTTGCCAATTTTAGTCAAAGATTTGGAGGTTTGGAAGTTAATTTTGTTCAAAGGAGAGGAGAGTTTATGGCGATTCATGGTGGATGCTAAATATGGTAGCTCATGGGGCAAGTGCTGTTCTAATAAGGTGAATGGTTTGTTTGGAGCTGGTCTTTGGAAGAATATAGGAGGTAGTGGAGGAATTTTCCAGCTTTACTTGTTTCAAATGATAGATGGTTATGGGATTCATTTTGGCATGACGTGTGGTGTGAAGATTGGTCTCTTGAGGAAGCTTTTCCTGAATTATTCAGCATCTCATTCTAAGAAAGCATTCAAGGTGAATGATTAAGCAATCTTTCCTACGATTCTTGACAATGGAATGTCTCGTTTATTAGGACAGCACAAGACTGGGAGATGAACCTCTTGATTTCCTTTTCTGTTTGACTGGTTATATTCTTTCAAGATGGGAAGAGGTGGAGAGACGAGATTTGGCGGGCCTCTTCTAAGCATGAAGTCTTTGTAGTCAGATCTTTCTATAATGCAATATATCCCCATGCTAAAACTTCCTTTTATTGGAAGAATATTTAGAGGACTACGGCTCCACATGGCTCCACAAATAGTTACTTTTTTATTTAGACAGTTGTCATAGAGAAGATTCTCACTTGGGTTAATTTAAGAGGCCTGTGTTGGTGCTTGCTTGCTGTTGTATGTGCAAAAGTAGTACAAAAGTAGTGGATAATTTGTTGACCATTTTTTGCTCGACTGTGATGTAGCTAATGCTTTGTGGAATTATACATTCAGCAGACTTGGAGCAGATTGGGTATTGCCTAGAAGAGTGGAGGATCTCTTTGCATGTTAGAAAGGACAGTTTGGTCGTTATCATTGTGAAGTTTGGTAGAAATTGATTCTGTCTCGCATGATGTGGTGTAGATGGAGAGAGAGATGATTTTTGAATATTGTGAGAAATCAGTGGGAAAGTTTGAATGGTGATACTGTTTCTAGTTTTCAGGATCTTCTTCTACTTTTTTCTTTTAATGGTGGAAGTGTATTTATTGTATACTTCTTGTGTACTTGGATTTCACCACTTTTTGAGCTTGAATAGAATTTATACTTCCTTATTAAAAAAGATCATGAATAAAATCTCTTTTTGATTTCTACGGTTAGAAGAATGGTGAGACTCACCCCTATAGAAAACTTTTCTCCTTTTTTATGTTATTCTTTTTATGCAATTTGTATTTTAAGTGTCAAGTTATATTCTTTCAAAGTTAGATAAGGTGGGGAAGACAAGATGATGCATAGCATATCGAAGAGGGGAGTTTGAAGTCATATGCCATCTTTTATTCCCCCAAGACAGTATCGCTTGTCCATGGAAAGGCCGTTTGGAGGAGCAAGGTTCCTTTGAGAGCAGCTTTCTTTGTTTGGACAACAACACTTGGGAAGATCCTTACCTTGGACAACCTAAGAAAGAGGCATGTTATTGTACTCTACTAGTGTTGTACATATAAAAGGAATGCTGAATCTATGGATCATCTCTTAGTCCATTTGCGAGGTGGCTAACATGACAAGCTGTTAGTAGTCTCTAGTGCTATAAGCAGTCCTTCTGGTTTGAATACTAGCATGTTGGAAGGGGTGGTTTGAAAACCCGTTCAGTGAGATCTTATGAAAAATGATACGGGCTTGTTTGATGTGGAGCATAGGGAATGAAAGAAAAGAGATCGAAGCATCGAGTATTCAAGGACCACTGAAGATCTTAAGACCTTCTTCTGTGATGTTCCCTACTGGTGGATGTCAGCTCTCCATGTCTTTCTAGCTTTACTTTCCACAATTTTCTTGCTCTTCTCCTGCTCCAACTAAGTGTATCTGTTGTATAGCCCGCTCATGCTGAGCTCTACTTTTATCAATAAAACATTTCTTACTTTACCCCTTTTTTCAGATGACTTTTGCCCGATGTTTTATCCCCGTCTTCTGAGGCATTCTGAACTTGTTCTTTCCTTAACTCCAAAATTTATGTTATCTGCAGTTGTCTATAACCAAACTGACTGTTTGTTTTTTTGGATTACAGACAAAAACTAATTCTATTTGTTGGAACCCAATGGAGCCAATGAACTTCACAGCTGTAAGCACATGGTTTGAATCATTTTGTTGTGCAAGTGTTGTTTCAAATTATCTCTGTCTCCTTGTTGGATTTCTTGGATGTTTGACATTGCAGTCAAATTTCATTCCGATAGTGTATATATTCCACACTGCAGTCAGAGTAGGGACTTCCGAATGTAATTGGGAGAATACCTTAACATCATATTGCCAACTTGTTATGGTTGCCAGTCCATAAATATGTGTATCCCCCTATCCACATTGTGACAGTCATAATTCTTACACATGTCCCTACTTCTGGTGATACAAAGTTGAAAAAGGAACCCAACCAGTGGTTGTCTTTTTTATATATTTTCCCTCTTCAGCAAAAACATTGAAGAAGTTAGACCTTTCAGAGGGTTGTATATCATGAACTAAATTGAGAATGTACTGCAATGCTTTTAGGTCATAGACCATGATAGAATATATTAACCTCATGCTCTCTATATACAGAATATTCTTTTTCCACCTTGGAAATCACTGTTTAAAGTCTTTTGAGGATGCAGGCTAATGAGGACAGCAACTGTTATAGCTATGATGCTAGGAAACTTGATGAAGCCAGAATGGTTCACAAAGATCATGTTTCTGCAGTGTAAGATGGCTCACTTGTACTTTCGAATGCATTTTGTTCTTTATGCTTCATGGTATTTATCCTCCTCGTTGACAATCATTTTGTAAGCTATAGATGTTGACCCTTGAATTTAATTTTCTCAGGATGGATATCGATTACTCACCAACTGGTCGAGAATTTGTTACTGGATCTTATGATAGAACAGTGAGTTCGTTGCATCAAGTCATGACTGTTGTTCAATACTAAGGGATGGACACATGCATTTGCTTATTTAGAATTTGTACTATGCAGGTGAGAATATTCCAGTTTAATGGTGGCCACAGCAGGGAAATCTATCACACACAGAGGATGCAGAGGTTGTACTACATATAGTTCTTTGACCTTTGCGTTTTCCTCTTCTAATTGGTTATTTAATTTGTATTACTTTAAGCAAATTTTAAAAAAGTTCCCATTCTGTATAGGGTATTCTGTGTCAAGTTTAGCTGCGATGCAAGTTATATTATTTCCGGGAGTGATGATACCAACCTCAGGCTTTGGAAGGCTAAAGCATCAGAACAAATGGGAGTAGTAAGAATCTCTTCCTGTGTGTTCTGCGGTTCTGTTTTAAGACTATCTTGCTGGTGTCATAAAATTTGTATTTTAACATTTCCAGATTCTGTAATGCTTCTTTGTCAACTGTCTTACTATTTGACATCAATAGTGCATACACCTCATACAAAAATTGCACATGGTGAATTCAGGCCTAAAGAGTCAGAAATAGAAATGTTGTAATCAAGCCTAGTAACTTATTTTTTAGACATTAACGGTCCCATTGCCTTTTTAGCTGATTTCTGTATCGGAGATCCGGTATCATCGTTGCATCCTCGTATAGCCCTGACCATCTATCTTTTATGCTGCAGCTTCTCCCAAGGGAAAGGAAAAAGCATGACTATCACGAGGCTGTCAAGAATCGCTACAAACACCTCCCCGAGGTCAAGCGTATTTTGAGGTATGCACAGATGATACAAGCATTTTAGCTCTTTGATAGGCCTGGCTTTCTTTGAAGATGGTCTTAAGATATTTTGTGCCGACTTAATGTTAGGGGCCATGTAAGTTTTTCCATAAAAGCATTCATGAAGCATCAATGAGTGCTCCTTATTGATGGAGCAGTATCATTATCAGCTTTAGGTGTTTGAAGGAGGCTCCTTCAGATACTCGGTCATAACTAACCCACTTACATGATTTATGCACTTTGGCATGGTTGCCCATATAGAGCATTGAGATGTAGGCCCCACTAATTGCAATGCCATACTTGATCAGCACATTGCAATTGCTGGTTAATGAATATGCACCATTCCAACTTGTTTGGCACCTTAGAAAATCCTACTTTAGGAAAGGAGTGTTATTTGTTCAAAGAAAGTAAAGGAATAACTTGGAAAGGATGTTAAATTGTCTATTGGAATAACGGGCGAACAATATAGGACACAGGTTGTATGGACTGGTGCTTTACAAAGTTCTCTGGCTTATTTATTTGAAACGGCACAATGGTACGTCACGTACGTGCCAGTGCCATACGAGGTGCTCTAACTCATTTTCTGAGAAGAAGCTTTACAAATAGTTAAGTATGAGACTGAACATTTTTCTAATCCATTTTCTGTAAAGAGCTTTCCTAGGTGGATGTTTCTAAGAATGCAATACGTGGAGTTCTAGCAAATTTCAAGTGTCTAGTTGGTAGCTTGTTCCATCTCCCGTGAAGTGATGGCAAAATGAATACTTAGGAAGGAATGATCTCGCATATACTGATGTTTGATGATAATTCTGCAGGCATAGGCACTTGCCATTACCAATATACAAGGCTGCTGCACTGAGGCGCACCATGACTGAAGCTGCTAGGAAGAAAGAAGAGAGAAGAAAAGCTCACAGTGCTCCTGGAAGCATTTCAACGCGACCATTACGTAAAAGAAGAATCATCACAGAAGTTGAGTAAATATTTATGCGAAAGGTGCATTTGGGTAGCGTGCTTGCGCGTATATGGTTCTCTGGTTGGATTCTCGATCGAAAAAAGTGGGTTTGATTTCCATTGGAAGGTTTCCTCTTCAGCTCAAGACTTGGTTCCATGGGTTGCGTAAACCTTCAAATTCACTATTCTGTTGCCTACCGTGGTCCAAAGGAAGAAAGACTTTCAAGGCCTTCACATGTAACAGTTTTGTTAGATCCAGTAAAGTGATAATGTATAATGTGCAAAATTCAGTTTAATTGTCAATGGGAAGGAAAATTGCTGCTCCGTCTCATTTAGAGTTGACAGTTGAGCAGATACTAGCCATTTTGAGCGGATTATCAAGTTCCTACTTAGCTCAGATTCTATTTACCAGCGCCTATGAGGGGCAATTGCCTCATCCATGACGTGGGTCAGACATGGAAATGTAATGCCAAGTGGCCTTCGATCTCATATTTACTCATGAATAGATTCATCGTCTTAAACCCTGGGAATACCATATTACAACCATCCATTAAGTGAGTCCGACTCATTAACCATAATTTAGCACGTGGGATAAATTGACCATAATCCAGAGACACTAAATGAACTTTACAGTACTTAAATCTTGAGAAAGGATTCCCGCGTGAAATGCAGAAAATTGTTCAAACAGAGTGTACATTACATAAAAGAGTCCTATCTCAAATCTGGAAACGTCTGCTTATCAAAACACAACTGCCAAGTAAAAATTCTCTACTAGATAGAGTAACATTAATCTGGCTAAGATCGTTGCTTCCTGTCATCTTCCTCATCATCATCAGAATCGCCACTCTCCCGAAATCGCGGATTCTTCTCCTGTCACATCAAAATGATGTCAAATTGAGGGAGAACAATAACCAAAATATTACAACAAAAGCACACAACATGCCTCTTCCAATGTCTAACAACTGTGGCAGTTACCAACTTGTTGCAAATCCAATGAAATGGAAGCAGATTTGCAACATAGCTAGTGAGGTTCTAACCGAGTGGCATTCTATTGCTGGTTCAAAACTATTTCCAAACCCCTCTTTGGCCAGGGTTCAAGCTCAGGCCATCGAGCATTTCAGAAAGGGTTCCCTTCAGGGTAAAACCCTACTATAAAAAAAAAAATAATACTCTTTGCATAAGCAGTGCAGCAAGTTCTTAGTGGATTGGCAGTTGGAGCCATTCTACAAGAGAATGCAGAGGAATTAGCCAAAATCATCTTGTGGGAATTACCGGTCTGGAGTCGTGATCAGAGATTCTCCTGGATTCATGATCTGAGGTTCTCTTTGAGGTCTCATGCCCATGGCCATCATCATCTCGGTGTCGCTTCCGTTGGTAATCTACAATAGAAGAAACCAATTAAACAGAATCTCTGGCCCTATGACAGTCTCATGCAGTTCAAAAATTGCCAAAACTCTTGTATAAACCGCAGGTACATCAATAGCAGAACTGTTTTTAGAAAGGAGCTACCTCTACGATAAGAGCCCCCATGACCATGGCTTCTACCATGTCGACCATCTGCAGGACTAAAACAGTCAGAGTTTGCAGAAGCAGATATTATTAAGGATAACAGATAGGAATTTAAGACTACAATAAAGCTTTTCAAAGGTCCCAATATGCAACACCATATATTGTGCATGACAGAAGACCAGAACAGTCTGTTATTCTAATGGTTTCCAAGAGCTCCAGAAGTGACCTTGTAATAAGATGGGCGGTTTACGCTTCTCTGTGTCATGCAAATGGGTCACTTTAGGACCAGCAAAATATCTAAAAATCTATATTTTCTTGATGAAAAACAAATACAGTTTGTATGCTGGAGAGTAGTTGCAATGGAACCATCATCTCTCAGCACACTGCAAAAACGGTGCACTCAAGGTAAGGGCTCGTTTGTTTTCAGAGATAAGATAAGATGAGTTGATATTAAAGTTAAAAAGTTGAATAAAATATTGTTAGAGTATATTTTTTAATATTATTGTTATTTTGGGATTTGAAAAAGTTGAATTGTTTATTTTATTTTGTGTGGGGATTTGAGAAAGTTGTAATAATGAGGTGAGATGAGATGAGATGTTTTTGGAAAACAAACAAGGCCTAAATCATTTATCAACTGAAAATATTTAGAACAAGGTCTAAGGTTTGAACCTTTGGACACAAACAATTCTAGGGCCACATCCCATTAGTGAAAAGCCAATGATTTACCTGATCCATGTGATGAGGACGCATTACAAGGGTCCGGGGTTTAACCAGGTTAAAGATATGTTGGGTTTGCATGGTCTTAGAGATTCCTCATCATCCAAAAGTATTTAGAACAAGAACCTTCCCCAAAGGCCATGCTTTTACGACGGCCGGTTAACCTTTTTTCCATAATGCTTGAACCTTCCTGCACGCCTTTGTCCATTTTCTATTCCGTACTTCTCTTTAATAACAATTGCAGGTGCATGTATCCATGTATGTTTTGGTAAAACAATTTATCGACATATCAACCAAACAATTTATGGCCGACAAGTGTATTATATAAGCAAATTTTGACTGTGTTTGCAATTGCATTTTAAACAACAGGCCAGCTGCACCCAGACCTATCTACTCGGCCCATGGTCAGAGGCAGCCTTGGGGTACTGTATGATTGGCTGTGGCTGACCTAACTAGGCTCAGTCCAATGTATCAGATATGAAATTCCTAACTTGACCAACTCAGAATACACTTGTGGCCACAATGTTCAAAATACGCCTAAGATATGTAAACAAGATAGGATCTAATTGACTACCAGCAAGCTCAGTTCTGACTTTTTCTTTCTCAACATCTTTCTGGGAAAATGCCAGGTCATGGAAAAGGAGGTAAGGTTTGGGCAAGGGAGGAGCGAAGCGGCGCCGTAAGGTCCTCCACGATAACATCTAGGGCATCACCAAGCCCACAATTCGCTGTTTGGCTCACAGGGTTGGTGTAAAGCATGTCAGGGGCCTGATCTATGAGGAGAGCATTTCTCAAGATTTTCTTGGAGAATTCATCTGCGATTCTAGGAGGAAGACCGTGACAGCTATGGATGTGGTTTACACCTCAAAGAGACAGGGATGGGCCCTCTATTGGTTTGGCGGTTAGATTGTATACTTTGGTGTTTTAAGATGGTCAGGGCTTAGTGGTGCTTGTATATCATGGCTATAGATCAAGTTTCCATTGCTTTTTTTGTTGTTTCCTGGTGCTTCTTTACTTATCTTTTTTCTTTTTTGCTACAAACTTTTTTTTTCGATAAAAAAAAACAAAAAAAAAGATAAGCAAACAAGCCAGACTGGAATGTCAAGCCAAAAAAAGGCCAAGCTATGAACTATAGTCATAGTTTATAAGCTAGAGACCTGTACATGGATTAGCTTTGAATAACTTACACTGAGGTGGCATAACTGGCGGGAAAGAGCCCAATGAACCGCCACCATAATCTACAAGCTGCCTTTGCGCTTCCAGCTCCCTCTGAACTAACTTTCCATAACCTCCTCTAGGTAAAACATTTATTAAGGAAACCACATGAACTAAGTATAAGGTTATTTCCAGCTCATGATTAAGAATAACAAAAGTACAAGGGCATCAAATGGTCAACATTGTGGAACAATCTTTTTTTTTTTTTTTTTGATAGGTAAAGATTATATTATATTAATACGAATAGGCAAAGCCTAAGTACACAGGTAGTATACAAGAACATTGCAGAACAATCTTTCTTCAAGCACAAGTCAAATGAGATTAATTTACAAGACATGGATATATATATTTGAAGAATGCAAAGAAAGTACAGAAGAATAAGTCATTTATGTTTTGGTTGGCAGAGCTAATATTTATCACATACATCCCAACACCAAAGAATGCCAATCGAAAATGAAATTAATTTCCACTAGTTAAACTTATCTATAAAGTCAAGCATGCTCATTGAATGGAAATAAAAGTGAAGCAATTATCTTTTATCAGTTATCATCAGGCTAAACGTAAGATCAAAACTCAACTGTCACATAGTTTCCATTAAGGGCAAAATGAAATGGCTCAATGTGATGGGAAAAAGGTAATATGTAGAAAAGTATAACAAGATTTAGAGAGAATGAGAGGAGAAGGGTAAGTTCCTAGCATTGCCACGAAACCATATTGATATGCTCAACTCCAACACCCTTGACCTCATGGAATTATAGTTCCTAAGATTAACCTAGAAAAGAATTCAGAGTAAATAATTTATGCCCATTTCAAAAAAGTGGCTCCACCAAGTGAATTAGGGAAAAAATAACAAATAGCTTGAGCTAATGCTGGTTTAAACAAAGCCAACAACAGCATCTAGTTGAAACAGGATATAGGATCATTTCATGGTAGTGCACACTTGGCAGAAGGGAGGCTGAAAGGGAGGAGTGGAAGGATCATTATTAGTGCAACTGCAAAATATTCAACCTCTTCTTCAATTGACTTTAGGTCAATAAGATGGGGGATAACAAGTTCCCAGCTTGCGGAGTGGCATACCTAAAAAAGAAAGGTTTTGGAAGAAAGAAAAGAAGGTCGATTCCCTCAACCGATTAGCATCCACATAAAACTTTTATCCATCAACATAGATATTTCATAGTGAATGTTAGCTAAAATTCCAGCGAATCGTCCTCTACACATTTTTGCTATTTGTGTTAGCCCGGATTGAGTAGTTCTTGCACTTTATAATGATTCCAAGGGATTCCAATTGTAACATTGACTAGTCCTATTGGATTATAAACCCAAATGTGCTTTGGGCTTTCCTTGACGCATTACAATCTAAATAAAAACCCATGGCAAAAGCTCAATATATTAACTGAATATAAAAATAAGCAAACAAACATTTTTAATAACCATAACCTGTTCAACAATACAAATATCAAACAACTTTCCTGACCCCTACTAACCTCTGAAAATATCAGCACTACCATGAAAAAAGACATATTATGACATTGAAATTACATTAAATAAAAATAAAAAAAAAATAAAAAACAGAAGGATATCAGGATCATAATCAGTACGATATTCATCTCGCACCTGCATGGAAAAAGATAAGACTCAATTAAAGCAAGTAAAGACGTAGATATCAGGCAATATATGGCAAGCAAAACAGCTCACCTGTCCACCACTTCGACCACGGCCCCATTGCCTACCTTCCTGGAATCCCCAATCAAAATCCACACGGATAGGACGATCATCAAGAATCGTTCCACTTATATATTTGACAGCATCCTCGGCATCGTCTCGAGAGTAGTAACTGATAAAAAACAAACATAACAATCAACAATAGATGTGATTATAAACAATAAGTTATTGCGCGCACCATCCATCCATCTCCACAAGTCATAACCAGTCAAAAGAAGCCATATAATTCATGAAAAATGGCACCGCGATCAAGAAACTTTTTTTTTGTTTGACAAGTAACCATACTGAATTTCATTAAAAAGCACTAAAGGATACTATCCAAGTACACTAGAAGTATACAAAAGACGCCTATCTAAGAATGGGAAAGAGAACAAGAGTCCAAAAAAGTTACAAAGAAGAAAATCTAGTAGTGTTGTGGGTGGTTGACTATTGGTAAAATCATACAAGCATAAAGAGTTTTAGCTCTGGTAGTGTTCTCTCACAGTCCTAAAAAATCTGAGCGCTTTTGTTCCAAATACCCACTCATTATGCACATCGGAGCCATCTTCCATATATAATTGTCTCCTGGTCTACCTACCTAAACCCCCCAATAGATACACCACCCTTTGGGGCATCAGCCACTCAAATCTCTAGGAGCTGAAAAATCGACACCCACAAAACCCTCTAGCAACGTCAGTGGAGCAACAGATGGTCCAGTTTCTGTACTCTTATTGCACATGGTATATGGCCATAAGATGCTTCTTCCTTAAGTTTTCCTTAGTCAGGATCTTACAATGGGCTGCTGTCCATACAATAAAAAAAAAATAAAAAAAAAAGCCACCGTAGGAAAAGAGTGTTCAGCCATAAAATGCAATATTTGATGGAAAGATCTAAACTCAATTTTTTCTGTTTGAATGAATCCACCCCAATTGATCCTTGCAGTTTTTCTTCACTCTGGAAGAATCCATCAGTCTTGAAGCCTACCTTA
Source organism: Juglans regia (assembly GCF_001411555.2). Lineage (NCBI taxonomy): Eukaryota > Viridiplantae > Streptophyta > Magnoliopsida > Fagales > Juglandaceae > Juglans > Juglans regia. Next base: position 23,054,948 of record NC_049901.1, on the reverse strand, counting down.
CAAAATAATATTATCAATATTAATGGGTAGATTTCCTTTAAGGTTTGATCTCTGCACCATAAGTCATGCCAAAAACAAATTCTAGACCCATCACTCCAACTCATATCTAGCGGACCTAGAGAATTCTTCATGAATTTTTTCCATACACCTAACCCAAATGGTCCATTAATTGCATTGAGCACCATCTGCCCCACATATCCCAAACTTAATTTCCAACACCAATAACCCGCCTCTACTTGAGATCCTCCTGATCATGGCATGGGTCTCGCCCAGAAGAGGAACAAGAAGATGAAGAAGAAGAAGAGGGACGAGACGGAAGTGCAGTAGGGAGAAGAGGAAGAGAAGAAAACTGTGTAGAAATGTAGGGGCTTTTTTTGTATAGGTAGGGTGGGCGAGCAGGTAGATATCCTACCCACCCCGTTTAAAAACAATAATTGAACAATCCATCCCACATGCCCGGTACCCTACAAGTCGGGCGAGACGAAAGGGAAGGCCAGGTGCCGGGCACCTGGTGCCCACCCCTAACCACAGCCATTTCCCTAGCAATGCTCGATTTAAACACAATCAAGTTTTCAACCCCCAAACATGAGCACGTACCATAGACCAATTAAATAGATGGTATTTGGATTGGATTCACCATCTACATCATCCCACAAGAAATCCCTTTGAATTTTCTCAATCCGTTTGCCCACACCGAATGGGAAGGGAAAAGGACAGAATATGTAAAAAAATAGTGATGGAGCTCTTTATTTGTGTAGGGGTCGCAATATATGACACGACTCGTGAACCCGACATGAAATAACCAGTCATGTTAGGGTTTTAGGATCTGGCCCATTCAATTAAACGGATCGTTAGAGTGGACCCATATAGTCTAATACTCATGACTTGACGTGACATGAACACAAACACAACCCGCGAACACGAATTGCCACCCCTATCTATGTGATCCATCAGCCTTTAGACAAATAAAGTTGCTTCCATTCTGCCAATCTCTTTTCCATCTTCTCAATGATACTGTCCCATATATACTTTTCCTCATATGAAGCCCCTAGTGGAAGATATAGGCAAAGGCGTCACCCTACATCCAAGGATACCGGACAGTGCCTAAATGTATTCCCAGTAGAAACCAACTTTGATTCTGCCCAAATTGACTTTCAAGCCTAAAACAACCTCGTAGCATAGAAACAAAAAGTAAATGTCAAAAATATTTTGGATCATCCTCATAGAATAACAATTTCGGCAAAAAGGATATGAGAGACCAGCAGCTCATTCATGTTTCTTTGTCCCACTGAAAAGCCTAATAGCAGTCCCCTATCCACCACTACACCTAACATTCTACTCAAAGCTTTCTATGACAACTACAAAGAGAAAGGGAGATTATGGGTCCACTTGATGCAAACCACAGAACCTTTTGATAAATCCGAAGGGTGAACACTGAGCTATCCACTCATGCACTTTGCCCCAAAGCCACATCTTCTTGACAAGTATAGCAAGAAATCCCAATTTGTGTGATCATAAGCCTTCCATAGGTCCCCTAGTGCCCTTGACCAGATTCTGCTGTCTAGATTCATTGGTAATGAGGATTGGTTCTAGTATATGTCTTTCTTTTATTAATGCATTTTCGGCCCAAGATATTAGCCATCCATATCCTGTCGCGTCATTCCCTGCGAGCCTTTTACCCATTCTCATTTGATCACGTTAGAAGAGCAAGTCTAAACGCCATTAAAGGCTTGCAATGGTTCAAGGACATAACTTTCCTCAAACTTTCTTTCCATCCAAATGGCATCATCCCTGCCAACAACCTCAAAACTTATGCCGTCCATTTTAGGGCGCCAACAAAACTATTCGAAGTATAGGCAATGGTAGAATTATACAATATGCCAAGTTACAATTGTATGGTCTAATGAGACAACCATTAATCATCACTAGGGATCTAGTGCAATTATTCCTCCTATTCGAGTTAGCCACTCAATGGAAGAACTTGGTGTTTCCATCGCCTTCCCTGAACCATTGGGTCCTTGATTTTTCTCCAATTCACTTCTTCCATAAGATTCCATAATAGCATCTTCCTTGTGCAAGACTTCTCCTTGGATAGAGCTTTCTTTTCCACAATCCAATCAAGACCACAAAACTCATTCAATAACATCGATTTCCAACTCTCTATATGACCAAATTTATCCCCATTCCATTTTTTAAGATCTTCTTTCAAGGCTTTCAACTTGCTTGCCAATACAAAGCAATACCCTTTGCAATCAAACACCAATGGGAAATTATCCAATAGCAATCTGGGAAGCCTCTTCTGATAGACATCTAGAAGACTATGTTTGCATCAATTGTTGTAAATAAGGCTGACAGCTATCCTTCAAACCCATCACAAGATAATCCCACAAGCTTATGAAAAGTTCTTACCTTTTACAACACCCAATTCGAGGTACCTGGACTCAGGGGCTCAGGGGGCCTACTGTGCAGTGGATCTAGTAGTTCAGCTCATTCTCGTCAATGAGAATTAAATCAAAACAGAAAGATGTTTGTTTTATGGGGTCTTCTAATACAGCAAGCTCTTCGAAAGTTCCCGAAATCACCCCCCTCCCACTTCTGCCTTCCCTAGTCCTCATTTCCCCTTTGGTTACCTTCTACAACTCCATTACAATGCCCGTCAAATCAGCATTCCCATTCATTAAACCTTGGAAAACCAGCACCTCTAAGTTATCCCCAAAATGCTTGTTTAGAAATTTTTGCTCCACTCTCACTACCTACTCCATTCTTATCAGCAACTCTCATGCTTTTAGGTTATGCACGCCTCACTTGCATTTGTTGCCCACACTCTTTATTTTGATAAGTTAGAGAGAGAGAGAGAGAGAAAGATGCAAGTACCCTATTTAATTTTCTTGTGGGATCCCCAAATATTTCTAGTTCTTGAAATATGCCACAGACTAATAAAACAGAAAAAAAAAAAAAAAAAAGAACCATGCCAGATACACGATTACCGTCTGCATTACCATTAACAAAATCTTACTCTTGGAAAAAATTATTAGAATAAATTTCTTCGAGTCCACCATTTTCTTTTTTTCTCTCCGTACACTTTTCCTCTGTTCGTTAGTTTGAACTGTGTTGATGTCTGTGGGAGATTGACTAAATGATCTGTGAGTGTATGGATAGGAAAATGGTAGCTCCGAATGTTGTTAACATTGAATTTAAGTCCTTTATGGTGGTGAGAGATGGTTCTAGGGTGCTTATCACTGAACGTGGCTGGAAGTTTGTAAAAAAACTACACTTGGGATCAACTGCAACAAACTGGTTCATCAAGGCACTAGATAACTGCTTGAAGTTGGGGAAAAGAGAGTTCTACACAGCTCATCGGGAAGGAGATAGGGGCTTCATAGCTCAAAGATGTTCCAATCCTCAAGGAGCATTAATGGCCTTGGTGGAATATAAACAGGGGGGTCATCGGAACTTTATTTTTATTCCTGAGGATCGAGAGAGAGCGGGATGGAGGAGGTTGGCGGAGGTTTTGAGGGAGGCTGGTAAAGTAGGGCGTGATGTTGGGTCGGCATTGCCAGCGTCGACGGCAGCCTGGTAGCTTTACAGAAACCGAGCTTTCTGAACATTGCTTGAGGTACAGTTAGACTGGGCTCTAGCTCTAACATGCGTAGAAGGGATGGTGGTTTGGTTGGGGTGCAGAGGAGTTGGGAGGATGGCAGGGGACGTGCTGGCCTCAACAAGGAAAGCATCGTTCGTCTCTTGTCAGAAATGCAGGCTCAAATCTGTACTCTGCAGAGTAATATGGAGACAGTGAAACGCAGCGTTGAGGAGGGGGGGTGGAGGGAGTTGGGCTTGGTTCAGGTTGAAGGGCTTAGTTCTAAAGGGATAGGGCCCTCTGTTGATGGGCTCGTGAATGCCCAGCAACCTAAACTGCAGGCCCAACAGGCCTTCTACGTGACTCAACAGGCCCAGCCTATCAAGCAGCAGGTCGAGGGGAAAGTTTGGAGACGTCGGCCATCGAGAGCCGAAACTCCATCATCGTCGGGTGGGTCTCAACCCCCACCGTCAACGATGGGTTAGGGGTCGCCGTCATAGGTCGACTTATGGGGTGCCGGAATATACATCGGCAGAGTCCCGAGAAACATAGGAGAGCAAGCGACGTGATGGGAACATCTGTGTACCTGCTATCCAATCATCGAGACCTGCACGGAAAGGTGCGACGTAGGACGCCGACATCCCTTCGACGTCATTGCAGCGGCTCTGTCCACTGGGGACTGAAGTTTCAGGGGAGATGGTTGCGGATCCAATATCGCAGAACATTCCCTCATCGGGGAAGTTGGGGTGCGCACAGACCATGCCGCCGATCACAGTCGAATCTCCAGGCGTAGCTCAAGCAATGCCCCTGGCATTGGAAGTGGCAGAGGGGGTTTTGGAGGCGATGGAGGTCGAAAAAGATGGATTCTTTGGGAAAATTTTGGAGGATGGGGAGTTGGATGAGGGGTGTATCACTCGGGAGTTGTGGGTGGTGGATATGGAAGGGGGGTTTGATGGGGTCTTGGATCATCATCAGTGGTGTCGAAGGAGGCTGACTCTATGGTTCAATCAGTGGATCAGCTTATGGTCAGTAGCATTGAGGGTGATAAGGATGAGTTGGAAAGCCCTACCTCGTTACGCACTATCACTCCAAAGCCAGTTTACAATTTAACAGCCGACTGGCTGTTAAAAAAAGTAGAGGAAGTTCAAGAGTGTGTGGGAATATCGTTTGCTGGGTATGCAAAACAGTTTAAGGCCCTTTTGATTGCGATGGAGGCAAGGACACCTACAGTTCTGAAATCAGCAGTGAAACGGAACCGGGAGTTGAAACGTCTCAAAAGCTCTATTAATTACGATAACAAGGAGGGAAGTGTGGGGAGGGAGAGGTTGAAGGGATAGCGGACTTCGTCATTTAATGAAGCCTAAAATCCTTTCTTGGAATGTAAGGGGGATCAATGACGTGAATAAACGTCCCTGCATTAGATCCCTCCTCCGTAGTTGGAAGGTTGACACTGTCTGCCTTCAAGAGACTAAGTTGTGTGGTGTTGATAGATACATAATTCATAGCTTGTGGGGTTGTTTTTTTGTGGGGTGGTGTTATTTAGCTTCATCGGGAGCTTCGGGAGCTTCGGGAGGTGTGTTGGTGATGTAGGATAAGAGAGTGGTGGAGATGGTCGAGGATTGCATGGGGGTGTTCTCAATGGCTGTATCTTTTAAGAACATTGAGGATGGGTGGATGTGGGCATTAGCGGGTGTGTATGGGCCCAATGTAGATAGAGATAGAAGCTTCTTGTGGGAGGAATTGGCGGGTCTTCATTCCTTATGGGTTACCCTGGGTTTTTTGCGGAGATTTTAATATTGTTCAGTTCCCTAGTGAGAGGGCAGGGGCTTCGACGTTGTCAAGTGCAATGGAAACCTTTTCAAAGTTGATCTTTGATCTGAATCTTGTGGATCTTCCGCTAGTTGGGGGGGCCTACACTTGGTCCAATAGCCTAGGGGGATCCTGGCTGGACAGATTTCTAGTCTCCTCTTCTTGGGAGAATCAATGTCCGGACCTATGTCAGAAAAGACTGCCACGTGTTTGCTCCGATCATTTTCCAATGTTGCTTGATTGTGATGGTATTCGTGGGGGTAGACGTTCATTCAAATTTGAGAATATGTGGTTGGAAGTTGAAGGATTTGCGGAGAAGGTAGGGGCTTGGTGGGACAATTATTCTTTTGATGGTACCCCTAGTTTCATAGTGGCGGGTAAACTTAAAGCCATTAAGTATGATTTAAAGAAGTGGAATGAAGAAGAATTTAGACATACGGAAGTGCAGAAAAATATCCTTTGGGATGAGTTGCAGGCTTTGGAGGAAGGGGTAGTTAATGTGGATTCTTTATTAAGGAAGAAAGTGGTGGTGACCGAAATTAAGAAAGTTTTGTTGTTGGAAGAAATATCTTGGAGGCAAAAATCAATGGCACTTTGGTTGAAGGAGGGGGATAAATGTACTAAGTTCTTTAACAAGGTGGTTAATTCACATAGGCGCAACAATGCTATTGAAATCATCCATTCCGGTTCAAATGTGTTACATTCTTCCGAAGAAATCCAAGACCACATAGTGCAGTATTATGAGGATCTCCTTGCTGAAAAAGAAGAATGACGTCCCAAACTAGATGGTTTACTCTTTACTCAACTGGATTCGGATGTAGCAGGTTGGTTGGAGAGGTCGTTTGATGAAGAGGAGGTGCATCTCGTGGTGAGAAGTATGTGCAGAGACAAAGCCCCGGGTCCGGATGGCTTTTGTATGGCTTTCTTTCAAGAGAGTTGGGACATAGTGAAGGAGAAAGTGATGCAGATTTTTCATGCTTTTCATTCTAGTCAAAAGTTTGAGAAGTAACTAAACGCCACCTTCATTGCTCTCATTCCGAAAATAGTTGGTGCATATGAATTGAAAGACTTCCGACCTATTAGTTTGGTAGGTGGGATATATAAAATCATATCAAAAGTGTTAGCTAATCGTATGAGTTTGGTGATGGACAAACTCATTTCCTCAAAATCCATTTGTAAGGAGTCGGCAAATCCTGGATTCAGTTTTGATAGCAAATGAGTGTTTGGATAATCGGTTGAGAGAAGGCACCCCAGGGATTCTTTGCAAGCTCGACATGGAAAAAGCCTATGACTATGTGTGTTGGGATTTTCTACTCTATATGCTTAGAAGATGTGGTTTCGGGGATAGGTGGTGTGAATGAATTAAACATTGCGTCTCGACCGCTCGGTTCTTGGTCCTAGTAAATGAAAGATCATGTGGTTTTTTTCAATCTTCAAAGGGTTTGAGACAAGGGGACCCGCTATCTCCTTTCCTTTTTGTTATTGTAATGGAGGCATTAAGTCGTATGGTGGAGGCCGCCGTAAGGAGGGGATTTCTTGCTAGTTTTTCAGTGGGCAGCAACAGTAATACCAGCTCCATTTCTCACTTACTATTTGCAGATGACTCATTTTTTGTGATGCTGTCAATGGCCAGATTCAAGCTTTAAGGGCAGTTTTGTTGTGTTTTGAAGCTGTTTCGGGACTCAAGGTGAACTTGGGGAAGTCGGAGTTGATTCTGGTGGGGGAGGTGAATAATATAGCCTCTTTAGCGGAGTTACTAGGTTGTAAAATTGCCTCTCTCCCTATGAAATATCTTGGACTCTCCTTGGGGGCGTCCTTCAAAGCAAAGAGTATTTGGGATGGAATGGTAGAGAAGGTTGAGCAACGACTATCGGGTTAGAAGCGGATATATTTAACGAAAGGGGGGAGATTAACCCTTATCAAAAGCATTCTTTCCAACCTTCCCACTTACTATCTCTCTCTATTTCCATTATCGGTGGGTGTGGCAAACCGGATAGAAAAGTTGTTTAGAGCTTTCTTGTGAAGTGGCATAGGGGAGGAACCCAAACTTCACCTTGTAAGTTGGCAAAGGGTGAGCTGTCCATTTGCGAATGGGGGGTTAGGGGTGCGAAATCTGTGTATTTAACAAGGCAATATTAGGAAAGTGGTTGTGGAGGTACCATATGGAAGGGAACTCGCTGTGGAGAGAGGTTATTGATCATAAGTATGGTTTTGTGTGGGGGGGATGGTGCTCTAAGGAGGGTAGAGGGTCTTATGGAGTGAGCCTGTGGAAATTCATAAGGAAGGGTGGAACACCTTTGAAAAACATCTCAAGTTTGAGGTGGGCGATGGAACACGTACCCGCTTTTGGTTCGATGTATGGAGTGGGAATAGTCCTCTTTGCATGGCTTTCCCAGTTGTTTTTAACTTGGCTGGAAATCAGCAAATTCCAGTTTCAGAAGTTCTATGTCGTGCCAATGGGATGATCACTTGGAATGTCACTTTTACAAGAAATGCTCAAGACTGGGAACTAGAAGAGCTGGCAGATTTTTACAGTTGCTTGTATTCAGCAAAGCTAGGGGTCAATGGGGGTGACCGTATGTTGTGGACTCACACGAGGAAAGAAAAGTTTACTGTTAAATCCTTCTACAAGATCTTCACAATCCTACAGCCCACTTTCTTTCCATGGAAGAGTACATGGAAGGTATTAGTTCCATCTAAAGTTGCTTTTTTTACTTGGACAGCTGCTCATAGGAAGATTTTGACGGTTGATAATTTAAGAAAGCGAGGTATGATGATCACGGAGTGGTGCTACATGTGTAAAAAGAATGGGAAATCGGTAGATCACTTGCTCTTACATTGTGAGGTGGTTGGGGAGCTATGGGCTGGTATTCTTAGTAGCTGGGCTGAGTCGGGCTATGCCCAAGAGTGTGGTGGATCTATTAGCATGCTGGAATAGATCTCATAGTAGTGTCCAACTAGCAGCCATGTGGCGGATGATTCCTTTGTGCTTAATGTGGTGTTTATGGTCGGAAAGGAATGACAGGTGCTTTAATAACAAGGAGCGTATAGCGGGGAAAATCTGGAACTTTTTTGTATTCTCTCTTTTCCAGTAGTTTTCTGTTATTGTATTGAAGGAAGGGAATGTTCATGAGTTTTTATCTTCTTTCTAGCCTACTAGAATTTAGTTAGGTGTCTCATTTTGTATACTTCCTGTGTACTTGGGCATCGCCTAATTTCATTCACATCAATAAAAATTATTACTTAGCAAAAAAAAAAATTCTTGCGGGGTCTTCCTACTGCATGATCCACAAAGAAGGGTCGACATCAGCTTCCTCAACTTCCATTGTTATTTCCTCTACACAAACAAGTCCTTAATAGAGTATCGTCGGTACTTTCTAACAACAAACCCATATCTTGTTGAGCTTCACCTCAAAATTAGATGGTTAAGAGGGGATCAAACATCTGAAATGCTTCATATGATCAATATTGAGAGCCAATTGACTAGTAGCAAAATGACGTATTTATCTAAGATGGTAGGATCACCTTGATCAAAAGTACCTTTAATTTCCTAAATATTTATTGTCGTTGTTTCCCCTTCCCACTAGCGTTGCCAATAATTACAAGGTGAAAAGTTCAAAATCACCTGGTAAAATGGGCCAAGGTTTCTAATTTGCTTTTGTTCAATTGCGCCCTTCTAGGGAAGTGACTTTTGCATGACTAGCATGAGAGGGAGGCCTTTTAAAAAGCCTTGGTGGATTCAAAATCTGGTTGTGGATGGGGTGGGTACCATTCTAATGAGGTATATAGGCTGCATAGGGTAGGGATACAAAATAACGTCAAAAGATGAAGAAAGCTTATTTAGTCAAGCTAAACTTGAGGTGGGTTATACTCTAGGAATAGATTCTAGCATGACTTATGATGTCATTATAGGGCCCTCAAGCAAGCTTTCCTAGAGGTTTATAGTATTGCATGTGTAACAGGCTTTAGTGGTCGCATGTGTAAGGAGCTTCAATGGATGATCTATTGGTGATCTCCAATTACTCCAATCAGTGAAAAGTTAGTTTTTTCAAGCCGGGTCATAATTGATAGGTTGATGTCTTCACAAAATTCTTCAATCTATTGTACTCTATTAGATTATGTCTTGGAGGTTCGGGTGATTTTCTTTCTATAAAGTCCTTATACCTTTGGATGGTAACTTCTTCCTATAAGGAGTATTTGGTAGACAACGATGCCCAAGAGATTTGCTTTTATGTGTGGACAGCATCCCTAGAGGAGATCCTTACCAAGGGTAACCTAAGGAAACATCATATTATTATGACAGATTGGTGTTGTATGTGCAGAAAGAGTGGTGAATTTGTAGACAGCCTTTTACTCCACTATAAGATCATCAATGCCTTGTGGAGTGACTTTTTGGGTCAATTTGGGTTAGTTTGAATTATACCCAAAAGAATATTAGACCTCTTTGCTAATTAGAGCATTATATGCTCATAAATATATATATATATATATAGAGAGAGAGAGAGAGAGTTATATGGCAACCCACAAATTACAGCAGTGTTGAAGATGGTCCTATCTATCTAATGTGGTGTATTTGGAGAGAAAAGAAAGATAGAAATTTTGAGAATCACAGGCAGATGATGGAGGAGCTTAAGACTTTGTTTTCCTTTACTTTTGTTCCTTTTCAGCAGCTTCTATATTTAATGGACTGAGTTTTCATTTTTCAAGTTAGGTGCTTCTATACATCATGTGTACTTGGGCTACACCTTTTGCATTTTTCAATAAAAGAAAACAAAAAGGGAGTAGCCTTAGTACTCAGGAGGTATAAAAGAGAAGCACGGGAGATGTAAAACTAAAAGAGATGCACAATAAGAGACTAAGATCTAAAGGAAATTCATATGCTCACCAACAAACTAGATTTTGTATGATACAACAAGGATACACAAAAAGTAGCTTACTGGTAACTTGATAAACCAGCCCTGAACTACTAGAAGAAGGAGAGGTATATTATAATCAGAATAGAAAAGATTCAGGAAAAGGATGTGCCAATTTCCAGTACATTTCAAGTTGAACAAATCAAGTTAAATTTGCTTTGTAAACACTCCATTCAGATTACCATCAATTCTTAAAAACCCTGGCACGAGTTGACATGCAGTGAAAACAAAAAGTTTACTCTTAACCCCTAGGAGTTGCCTCAAGTGGTAAGGGTCTTGGTCTTGGTAGTATGCCTATGCCCCCTCCAAGTCTAAGGTTCAAAGCCTTGGCTGTAAACAATTTCTAGGGGCCACGTCCCATTGGTGGAAAGTCAATGATTTATCTTATCTGTGTGATAGGGACATGTTACACAGGTCCGGGGTTAACCCGGCAAAAGACACGTTGCGGACCCTCGTCATAAAAAAAACATTTACTTGGAAAAACTCCAAAACATATGATAATGGAAATACGATGTGAAGTATGAACGTGGAAATTTTGGAGAAACATGCTAGAAAAGTTTCAATCTTAGGTTATGTTTGAGTAGTGGGGTGATCTCAGATATTCTGTGAATAGTAGTGAAAAAGTAATGATAGAATATTGAATAGTAGTGAATAGTTGTGAAAAATAGGTGAAAAGTAATAATAAAATAATGAATAGTGGAGTATTCTCCACTACCAAACCTAGCCCAGGAAATCATCATAATAGACACAATAAAAAGTCTCATTAAGAAATTACTTGAAAGTATAACTAATATAAGTTGAAATCTTCAACAGAATGGGATATATTATTTATGGGATGGGATATTACTTGAAAATTACTTGTTGACCACATGAAGTCCCATTATGGGATGGGATATTTTCAATGCCAACTCATTAAGAAATTTCATATTGACTACATATCCCATCACAAAGTTACATTTTGGGATATTAATAAAATTTTGGCCCGAAAACTGAAGGCATTAAAAAGGGATCTAAAATAGCAGAATGAAGAGACTTTTGGCAATGTTGAACAATAGGTACAGGCACATATAGAAGAATTATGAGATTTGGATAGTACAAAAGAAACAAGAGCTTTAATTGAAGAGGAACGAGGGAGGAGGAACTAAGTCAAGCTTGAGCTGGAGAGGATTACATTATTATAGGAGGTGTGTTGGAGGTAAAAGTCAAGGACCAGTGGGTGCCCAAAGTTTTTTCACAGAATGGCTAACTCAAATCATAGAAAAAACTCAATTGAGATGTCCTAGTTGATAGCTCCATACCTACAAATCAAGATGTGATTTGTAATCAAATTATGCAGTTTTTTGAGAGATTACTTACTGAGCAATTTTCTTGGAGACCCCGATTATATGGGATTTCTTTTGATTCCATTGGATAGTAGGAGGCTGAGCGACTTGAGAGGCGATTAAAAGAGATGAAGGTGCTCAAAGTTATGTAAGCTCTGAATGGTGAAAAGGCTCTGGGCCCAAATTGTTTTACTTCTGCTTTCTTTCAAGAGTTTTGGGATGAGGATATCATGCGTGCTTTCCATGAGTTTCATGAAAGTTGAAAACTTGAGAAGATGAGAACAGCTTAAATGCTACTTTCATTACTCTTGTACCAAAGAAAATTGGGGCGGTGGAGATAAAAGGCTTCTGGCCTATAAGCTTGGTGGGAGGAATGTACAAGATCATCTCAAAAGTACTTGCTAATAGGTTTGAGTTCAATGGTTGAGAAGATTATTTCAAAACCACAAAATGCTTCTATCGAAGTAGACAAATTTTAGATTCCATTTGTATAGTTAATGAATGCTTGAATAATAGACTTAAAGCTGGAATTCCTAGAGTGTTATACAAAGTGGATATCGAGAAGGTATATGATCATGTCAATTGGAAATTCCTTTTATATTTGTTGGAGAGATAAGGTTTTGGGAAAAAATGGCGACTCTAGATGCAAAATTGCATATCTACTCTGCATTTCTCAATTTTAATAAACACCACTTGTAACAAGCTACTCCCCACGGTTAAGAAATACGTCATTTTTTTTAGAAAATCACGGAAGCCAGAGTCCTACTATTGAACTTGACTTTAAAATATTTTCTTATAATTGCGCCAGATACAAAGATTCCTTATAATAAATAAAATCATTTTGTATTAAAATACTGAAATCATTAATGAGAGTGCACTGAAGCATTTATTAAAATTTCTCAAAGTCCGTGCAATAAAAATCATAACTTAAAATCTTTGTACATGATCTAGGCCACTGTCACGCATCCCTAGACTAATTCTCATCCTGCAGCTCTACCTTCATAAATATTCTGACCTAGGGTGGTTTAAAAACATAAAAACGAACTAAAATGAGTCGATAACTCAATAAGAAACTCATTATAACATAAACATACTTAACATAAGGTTTTCATAAAATATTTCATGCTGAGAATTAAAATCATAATTGTTCATAAATATGTTGATGACATGCACGACTTATCTGAATTAACAGACTTTTCTAGAATCGCTGATTTGATCTGATAAAATACTATGATGGACCACGCTTGAGTCCGTGGCTTGCACATCCACTCTGACTGCATTGGTACCATGCATCTGAATGGCCATATGATTAAGCTGATTTATATCTTACACTTGATTTTATGAAAGTTTACGTGTCTTATGCAACATGAGATGCATGAGATACATATTTTTTTTGATAAGTTGCATGAGATACATAATACATACACAACTATAATATGCGGAATGAAACATGATGAATGACATGCTTGCAAATATCATGACATGCGTAGTACATAAACATTGGCTTCCAAATAATTGGTTTTAATAATAATATATATAACTAGCTAACGTGTACTAAACCTAGTTTATGATCAAGCTACTTACCTCTCAACGTTAATCCAATATTTTTGGCATGAGATCAATCACGTGAACTAGAAGGAGAGAAAACGTGAAGGATGTTGTGAGAGGAATGAGGCAGTCTACTAAATAGTGAACGTGGGACACACACAGTGCTTAACTGGGTATCTTGGGTTCAGCCACTGCACTAATGGAGATTTAAGGTTTTTTTCCAAATAACACATGAAATGGAGATATTTATAGAGAGATTTGGGAGAGGATGCCAATAAGTTTGATTTCAAGTTAGACTCGGTCGCAATCATTCAAGAAAAAAGTTTGAATTTAAAAACATGATCCTGTAGTTCATTCGATGTAGGATTGACAGTGACTGAGACTGCGTAAGGAACTTCAATCAGTGATATTTTAAATTGAAATAAATTTCTAATGGCCAATCTTTAAATTCTAAAATGAGTCTAACTCGTTCAATAAATAATAAATGGGATTTAACCTAGTTATTGAGCCTAATTAAAACTCCTAATCAATCTCAATAATTTATTACTCGTGAGCTTATCCAATATGGCCCATTAAATATAATTTAGACCCAATAAAAATTATCAATATTCCGACTTTAGAATTATTGGGCCAGGTCTTTACAGCACTCTTTCCGGTTTCTTTGGCAGTTAAAAGGCTTGCGATAGGGGCACCCCTTGTCACCTTTGCTCTTTGTTATTGTCATGGAAGCTCTTAGTAAAATATTATTGCATTGATTGTTGGGAGTTTCATCATTGGCTTCTCTGTGGGGGCATAAAACACTCCAGAAATAAATTTATCTCATCTTTTGTTAGCAAATGACATAGATGATCCAAATCAACTACCTTGTTTGTGAGCTCTCTTCCTATGTTTTTTTTTTTTTTGGTTAGCAGATGACACATCTATTCCTATGTTTTGAAGCGGTATGCGGGTTAAAGATAAACTTAGGTAACTCATAATTGGTCCTAGTGGGTCAGGTGGCTAATGTGTAAAATTTGGCAGGTATCATGATATGTAAGGTGGTGGGCTTCTACTGGGGACCACTTTTTAGGCAAAAAATAATAGGAGATGGATCAAATATTAGATTTTGGCAAAATGTGTGGTGTCGGAATAGGGCCCTTATGGAAGTGTTTCCTGAGGTGTATGATGTGGCACATACTAAGGAGGCTTCTATAGTGGATAATTTGGTGATTTCAAGTAATACTAGTCAATGGAATGTTAGCTTCAATAGAGAGGTACAAGATTGGGAGATGGATGATTTTATTGAGTTTTTTAACATGTTAAATTCCACTAGAATAAGAAGGGGAAATGAGTACAAGGTTCATTAGATTCCATCAAAGAAGAGGTTATAAAGTATGCTCTTTTCATAATATTCTATGCGCTCATTATATTAATTATTTTCGATGGAAAAGTATATGGTGGACAAAAGCACCCATGAGAGTTTCATTCTTTGCTTGGACAGCCATGATTTGGAAGATCCTTACAATGGATAATTTGAGAAAGAGAAATATAGTTTTGGTAGACTGGTGTTGCATGTGTAAGAGGAATAGGGAGTCAGTTGATCATCTTTTACTTCACTGTGAGATCGCAAGTGCATTGTGGTGTGATTTCTTCAATTGGGTTGGAATGGCATAGGTAATGCCTAGAAGAGTAGTGGAGCTTTTCTATGCTTGGAGAAGGCGTGGCAGCCCACAAAATACATATCGCAACAAAGTGGAAGATGGTCCCTATATAATTCCTCATTTGGAGCATATGGACTGAAAGAAAGGAGATAACCTTTGAGGATTGCGAACGGACGACGGAGGAGCTCAAAAGTTTCTTTATTCACACTCTTCTCTCATGGACTTTATCTATAAACTTTAATGGTCTTAGTCTACATGACTGTAGAATCTTTTTCTTCTACTAGCTGGGTATCTCTCATGCATACTACCTATATACTTGGGTTGCACCATTGCGCTTATTAATAAAATCTTATAAAAAAATTATCCAAAAATGTCAACAATTATGAAGAAGAGCGGGGCCTTACAGAACAAAACAAAAGCCGCAAGGCGTTTTCGTGTTCTTATCCAAGCCCATAATTATCTTCTTAATCTCTCCAGCTCGGGAGAAAAGCTCATAAACTTGTTCTTCAGTTGTATAAAAAGACATATTACCCACATAGACGGTAATTGATGTCTGAAGTGCGTGTTCAAAGTCCTCTTGCGATCCAAGGAATCTTCTATCCCTATATGCTGAAAGCTTTGATGGATCCTACAATTTATGAAAAATAAGATAATCAGCAAGTTTGATAAGCAGTGAAAGGAACAGTGATTAATAAGATGGAGCACATAGCACAAGAGTATTCATGTAATGTTTTTTTTTTTAGCATAATAGTCTGGTAATAAATAGTTTACATACTTTCATTTTTAATACAAGAACTGATTTTTCCTTTTTTTCTACGGGTTGAGGGGGATAGGGGAGCTTGAAGGGGTGGTAATGCGCAATTTTACACAAATATCACAAAATAAAAAAAGTGAAAATATATTGAATAAGAAACCTAGCAGACAAGCACTAACAACATTTAAGGCCAGTTCTGGTTCTCTTAGAATTTGAATAGGCTCATTCATACTTTACACGCATATAATACAGGAATTCATTATTTTGAACAGTGTTATTGGAAAAAGTTGGACCTATTTCGATGTGGTCGCATAGATTAGTCCATAAAAATCCATGAGATGATTGTTTCAACTTTTTATGACAATAGTTCCAACCCTTGAATTTACGGAACAATATAATACAAGACGATGGTTACAAGGTCTGTAAGAAACTAGCATGACAAGGTCAAGATTTTACGGAACGCCAACACAGCCCCTCTCAAAATACAAGTAGAGACAGTATTTCAGAAATGCACCCGAGTTCCTTGGTAGCATATTTTTGTAACTCAACTAGTCCCACTTCAATTGACAGGACTTCTTCCACACTCCCAAACAACTTACTATGGAATTTCCAAATAATCCGAAATAATTATACGAAACGTATAGTCATTCATGGGTATTATTATAAGTTCGGAAAAAAATGAAGATGGCGAAGTTGCCTAAAACAAAAGCAGGGCACCAACTTACCTTGAAAAGGGAAGCCATCCCCCTCCAAATCTTGCAGCAGATTGCCCCCAACTAAAATTACAAAAGAACAACAGCTTTACAAATTATCAAACAGCCACAGCAATTTTCACAAGCCGTGTGACCAAATGTGTGTGCGCGTGCGTGCAGTAATTATAAGCAATCATGACAATATAAAATTTCGTGAAGATTGTTCTAGGCCGAAATGGGAACCCTAGCTTCAATAAAACCCTACCTTTAAAGAAGAGCAGGCTCAGATAGAGAGTAGCCGAAGAGCTGCTGTCAGTCGGAGCTTTCCGCTAATATGATTTTAGGCTCCATCGGACTGGGCTTGGGACTCCCCCTCATAAATTCCCGTTCTCTGTTGAAGTGTTGATACCAGGATTGTAAGTTTTTTTTTTTTTTTTTTTCATATTATATTTTCATAAATAAAATGTGATGAATTGAAATAAAAATTAAAAGTTGAAGAAAATATTATTAATATATTTTTTTAATATTATTTTTATTTTAATAGTTAAAAAAATTAAATTATTTATTTTATTTTATTTAAAAATTTAAAAATATTATAATAATTAAATTAAATAAAATAAAAATTTTGTGACAGTAAGCAAAACCTTAATAGACATTTAAGTATATATATTAATCAATATAATTAGAGGTGATAAAATTAAGATATTATTTTATTTTTACATATATTTAGCATTGTTTTTCTCATTTAAAGGAGTAAGAGATTATAATCTAAAAGCCAAAATGTATTGTCGAACAATTTATTTGGTCACTAATGAGAGAATTTGAAAAGTTGGCCTATGATTATTACATTATTATCTTAAATTTATGAAAAACAATTACATAGGTACGCAAAATTTTAAGTTTATTTCAAACAAACAAAAAATTCTATACCACAAAAAAGATTTTCATAAATTATTTTTTATTTTATTCCAATATATGCCTCATGAGTGAAAAGAAAAAACTTTTAACAAAAGCATTATTATAAATGCATGACAAATAAAAATTTTATTAAAAGGAAAAATAGAACAAACATAAATAACATGTTGAAACAATTTAAAAAATTTGAACATTTGTGCTCGAGTTCAACTACTAAAATAAGTATCAATATTTATAGAGCTTGATTTGAAACTTATATAAATATAAACATTTGCACTCGAGTTTAATCTAATAAGAAGGTATAAAATATGTATAAGATCTGATTCAAAACTTATACAAAAAAAGGTTTACCATTCCCTTCGAATTATATCTTATGTTAGGGCACTTAAATCTTTATGTGTCTTTATTTCTTTCAAACTTGACGCAATTCTTATATTTTCATCACTATCATTTCCTTCATTTTTCAAAAGATACAAATAATTTTTCATACAAATTAGCAAAATAAATTTGTATCTAGCTAACAATCATGTTACCAACTTGTTCATATCTCATTACTTTAATGAAATAATAATGCCTTTGAAGTAAAATATTATGTACAAAATTAAAAAATTCCTATAGTTTGATATGTAGTAATTAATTTAATCTTCTTAAATATGTACTTTTCTTAACCTTATCATTATTCTCAATAATAATTTATGTTAGATTTAGAATAGATAATCCAAGGTTTAAAACTCTTAGTGCAAATTTGGCATGCTCATGTTTCTCTAAATTAGAGTTCATTCTGTACGGGAAACCTTGTAAAGATATTTGTATACTTATTGCAAGAAAAACGTTTTAATCAAATTAATACTTTGAGTTCAACACTCATAAACAATAATAGAATTTAAACCATTATAGATGAACGAATAGTGTCATTGAGATCCCTCATTTGAGAGTGAACCTTAACACAAAATATTCTCTCCAATTTTAAGTTCTATGGATGAACTAGTTGTATCATTAGAATTTTTCTTTGGAAATAAACTCTGATATACAAAGTGTTCCCTCCAACCTCAAGTTATGTGGATGAACTAGCAATATCACCAGAATTCTCCTTTGGGAGTAAACTCTAGCATACAAATTGTTCACTCCAATTTTACTTTAATGGATAAACTAATAATGTCATCAAAATCCTTATTTGGGAGTAAATCTTGACACACAAATTGTTCACTTCATCATACTTTTCTTTACTATGGAGTTTAATGGTTTTTTCAAAAAAATTATAAAAAAAAATCTTATACTTTTGGGCAACAAATATTTTCCTTAATTTTGGTGCAAACCATTTGCCCGATATGGGATAAACAATTATATATGTATGGTCAACCATACAATAAAAATCATAAAACCAATAATTGAGAATTTTATAAATAATTATAACTAATAGCCATAATTTAAGTCCAAATAATTCATACATTTATATGGATAACTATACAATAAAATTCAAAGATAATAATAATTAAGAATTTTATAACATATAGCCATAATTCAAGTACAAATAATTCATATAGTTATATGGCCTACCATAGAATAAAATTCATAAGAAACAATAATTAAGAATTTTATAACTAATAGCTATAATTCAACTTTAAATAATTCATACATTTATTAAATAATAAAGTACATGCTTTGAAAGAGAAGAGAAAGAAAGAATTATTTTTCAGATTTTTTTAATAAATAATAATATAATAATCTAAACAGTCTAGGTCTGGACGAAACCGGTCTGAGAACCTAGACTGCAACCTGGTTTAGTGTAATGGATAGACGCGGGTTAGGCTTATTGTACAAGCCCGACTTTACAACCCTTTCCTTCCTCTTTTTTGGTTATTCTCAGGTTAGGCCACACAGTGGCCCATTGTGCTAGCCCGTTGTTCCTTTGTTTTAATTTCCTTGGACTGGGCCAAAGCCCACGGCCCAGTATGGGTCCAAGGTCCAAACAGGTTTTAAGAAATCATACCCTACTTCTTCTTTCTTCTTCATCCTTAAACAACGTCGCCCCATGTTTCATATCTAATTTTCCTTCAGTTTGGCACAGCCATGGCCGTCGCCGACGAGAAGAAGCCGACATGCCTTTCCCGGCCTCCTCCCACCACTGATGTCCACCTCTTTCCTTCTTCTTCTTCTTTTTTTTTTTTTCCTTTCTTTTCTGAAACCCATCTCACAAATCTGGCCACCACCCAAAAGGTGTTTTACATGGAGTCGACGACGACTTTCCATATCGGGGTACCAGCAACGGTACTCCGACCACCTTACGCCGCCCCTTCTAGACTAGGGCTGAGCAAAAATCCGACAATCTGCCTCCGATTTCGACTTTGAATCCGCATTTGACGTGGCCCTCCAACTCCGCCTCCACCTCTGATTTTATACATATTTTTTAAAAAGATGTGTTTTTCTATATATTAATTATTTAAATTTTATACAACTATATTTTATATAGTTAGTTAAACTCAATAATATACTAGTTAAATAATATATTTATATTATAATATATAGACTAAATTGACTAATAATAGTTTAGTATATGACTATATGTGAATATCATACTATTACAAATTTACAATATTACTACCATGTAACACTAAATTACTAATGTATAAATATAATAGCATATTATACTAATGTATATATAATATACTATAAACACTAAGATGCATAATAATATCGACATGTAATATTGTAATACTAATGTATAAACACTAATCTATAAATTTATAATAACATATAATACTAATGTATAATAACTAAAGTATTATTCATATAAATTACTAATAGTATTAATTACTATATATAAATTAGTAAACCACCTTAAGCCTATATATAAATTACTATATAAATCACTATAGTATTAATTACTAATACTATATTACTATATGATACTATTAACTATAGTGATATACTAGTATTAGACATTAGTGATTAGTGTACTAATACAATCAGTGATATAGTCAGTATAATATTTATACTAATACTATTATATAGTTATACTAAATTAAAATCACTATAGCAAATACTAATATATAATTATGTTAATCACTATAACTAATACTAATACTAATATAGACTATAGTTATAACTTATAGTATTATAACTATACTAAATCACTATAACTTATACTAATATAGTTATACTAAAATTTAAATCACTATAAGTAATACTAATATAGTTATATTACTATAGGGTACTATTAACTATAGCGATATACTAGTATTAGTAATAGTATACTAATACTATTATATAGTTATACTAAATTAAAATCATTATAGCAAATACTAATATATAGTTATTCTAATCACTATAACTAATTCTAATACTAATATAGACTATAGTTATAACTTGTAGTATTATAACTATACTAAATCACTATAACTTATACTAATATATTATATAGTTATACTACATCACTATAACTTATACCAATATAGTTATACTAAATGACTATAACTATATATAGTATTAATATCACTTTTAGTATAATATATAGTATTAATAATAACTAATACTAATATATAATACTATTAGTATATTACATATATTTATATATATCAAGTATAAGATATTAGAGATTTAATATATATATTATATATATCAAGTATATTAGTGTATTACTAATATTTCGTATACGGTGCCCTTTTTTTTAATAGTCATATATAATAATATATATCATATATTCTTTTATGAATCTTCATATATATATATATATATATAATATAAAATAGATTCATATTAATTAGTAACTATACTACTATACAATACATAATTGATAATACGGTGCCGTTGGGGACCTAGGGTACTGAACTAATTAGGTCAGGTGCGGGTTCCTCGTTCCCGAATGAATCTCGAATCATCTTCAAAGTTCAAACTCGCGCAGCCCTCTCTCGTCGCTCCTCTCGCAGAGCCCCTTTCTCGAGCAGGCGCAGCCCTCTCTTGCTAGTCGCTGACTCGCCGCTCCTCTCGCAGAGCCCCTCTCTCGCGCATCCCTCCTCTCACGCAGATCCTGTTGCGTAGCTCCTCCCTCGTGCGGCCCTCTCGCGAAGGCCTTCCCTCGTGCAGCCCTCTCGCAGAGCCCCTCTCTCGCGCAGCCCTCCTCTCACGCAGATCCTCTCGCGCAGCTCCTCCCTCGCACGACCCTCTCGTGAAGCCCCTCCCTCGCACAGCCCTCTAGCAGAGACCTTATCTCGTTCAAGAAAAAATCCGACTCTGCTCCAACTCTGCTCCGACAAGTGGGAGTTGGAGTCAGAGCGGATTATGTACATCGCGGAGTCAGAGTCGGAGGTCGGATTCGACCTCTGACAAAGTCGGAGTCGGAGTCGGAGGTTGGGCCCTCTGACTCCGAAACAGTCGGTGCTCAGCCCTACCCAACACCAAGAGGGCCCTAGGCAGGCAATATACATGGAAAACATCGCCTGAAGTTGTTGATCTCCATAGATGAATATTCAATATTTTTTCATTTTATTTCAAAACCAAGTCGAAAATATTAAATTACATTTGAAATTGATTTTTTTTCAAATACACACATTTGTGCATAGAATCTTATTCACTTATACTTGTAATAAAATTAATAAATCCTATTTAGGAGCACTATATCACAAACAAAACAAAGGAATTAGTGATTTTATCAATAGTAAATAGAATAATGGCAAATCTTTAATCCCAAACTTTTATAAATAATTTTATCTTATAAATTTAAAAGATTTATGATATCACAATTGTTTTTAGATGTAGGTTGTGAGCACAAGGCAA